>NW_026968849.1:0-65835 GCF_028390025.1 Pseudophryne corroboree | reverse complement strand
CACTGCTCCTCCACAGACCCTGCTACACAGCCTTGTACTGGTACCAGGGGGAGCATATAAATAGTAAATACACCAGCTCCTTTATCTCAGGCACTGGTTTATGCCCAGCAGAGCACTGCTCCTCCACAGACCCTGCTACACAGCCTTGTACTGGTACCAGGGGGGAGCATATAAATAGTAAATACACCAGCTCCTTTATCTCAGGCACTGGCTTATGTCCAGCAGAGCACTGCTCCTCCCCAGACCCTGCTACACAGCCTGTACTGGTACCAGGGGGGAGCATATAAATAGTAAATACACCAGCTCCTTTATCTCAGGCACTGGCTTATGCCCAGCAGAGCACTGCTCCTCCACAGACCCTGCTACACAGCCTTGTACTGGTACCAGGGGGAGCATATAAATAGTAAATACACCAGCTCCTTTATCTCAGGCACTGGCTTATGCCCAGCAGAGCACTGCTCCTCCACAGACCCTGCTACACAGCCTGTACTGGTACCAGGGGGAGCATATAAATAGTAAATACACCAGCTCCTTTATCTCAGGCACTGGCTTATGTCCAGCAGAGCACTGCTCCTCCACAGACCCTGC
This sequence comes from Pseudophryne corroboree, assembly GCF_028390025.1. Taxonomy (NCBI): domain Eukaryota; kingdom Metazoa; phylum Chordata; class Amphibia; order Anura; family Myobatrachidae; genus Pseudophryne; species Pseudophryne corroboree. Next base: position 65,247 of record NW_026968849.1, on the reverse strand, counting down.
TACACAGCCTGTACTGGTACCAGGGGGGAGCATATAAATAGTAAATACACCAGCTCCTTTATCTCAGGCACTGGCTTATGCCCAGCAGAGCGTTGCTCCTCCACAGACCCTGCTACACAGCCTTGTACTGGTACCAGGGGGAGCATATAAATAGTAAATACACCAGCTCCTTTATCTCAGGCACTGGCTTATGCCCAGCAGAGCACTGCTCCTCCACAGACCCTGCTACACAGCCTGTACTGGTACCAGGGGGGAGCATATAAATAGTAAATACACCAGCTCCTTTATCTCAGGCACTGGCTTATGCCCAGCAGAGCACTGCTCCTCCACAGACCCTGCTACACAGCCTTGTACTGGTACCAGGGGGGAGCATATAAATAGTAAATACACCAGCTCCTTTATCTCAGGCACTGGCTTATGCCCAGCAGAGCACTGCTCCTCCCCAGACCCTGCTACACAGCCTTGTACTGGTACCAAGGGGGAGCATATAAATAGTAAATACACCAGCTCCTTTATCTCAGGCACTGGCTTATGTCCAGCAGAGCACTGCTCCTCCACAGACCCTGCTACACAGCCTTGTACTGGTACCAGGGGGGAGCATATAAATAGTAAATACACCAGCTCCTTTATCTCAGGCACTGGCTTATGCCCAGCAGAGCACTGCTCCTCCACAGACCCTGCTACACAGCCTGTACTGGTACCAGGGGGGAGCATATAAATAGTAAATACACCAGCTCCTTTATCTCAGGCACTGGCTTATCCCCAGCAGAGCACTGCTCCTCCACAGACCCTGCTACACAGCCTGTACTGGTACCAGGGGGAGCATATAAATAGTAAATACACCAGCTCCTTTATCTCAGGCACTGGATTATGTCCAGCAGAGCGCTGCTCCTCCACAGACCCTGCTACACAGCCTTGTACTGGTACCAAGGGGGAGCATATAAATAGTAAATACACCAGCTCCTTTATATCAGGCACTGGCTTATGCCCAGCAGAGCACTGCTCCTCCACAGACCCTGCTACACAGCCTTGTACTGGTACCAGGGGGAGCATATAAATAGTAAATACACCAGCTCCTTTATCTCAGGCACTGGATTATGTCCAGCAGAGCGCTGCTCCTCCACAGACCCTGCTACACAGCCTGTACTGGTACCAAGGGGGAGCATATAAATAGTAAATACACCAGCTCCTTTATCTCAGGCACTGGTTTATGTCCAGCAGAGCGCTGCTCCTCCCCAGACCCTGCTACACAGCCTGTACTGGTACCAAGGGGGAGCATATAAATAGTAAATACACCAGCTCCTTTATCTCAGGCACTGGCTTATGCCCAGCAGAGCGCTGCTCCTCCACAGACCCTGCTACACAGCCTTGTACTGGTACCAGGGGGGAGCATATAAATAGTAAATACACCAGCTCCTTTATCTCAGGCACTGGCTTATGCCCAGCAGAGCACTGCTCCTCCACAGACCCTGCTACACAGCCTGTACTGGTACCAGGGGGGAGCATATAAATAGTAAATACACCAGCTCCTTTATCTCAGGCACTGGCTTATGTCCAGCAGAGCGCTGCTCCTCCACAGACCCTGCTACACAGCCTTGTACTGGTACCAGGGGGAGCATATAAATAGTAAATACACCAGCTCCTTTATCTCAGGCACTGGCTTATGTCCAGCAGAGCGCTGCTCCTCCACAGACCCTGCTACACAGCCTGTACTGGTACCAGGGGGGAGCATATAAATAGTAAATACACCAGCTCCTTTATCTCAGGCACTGGCTTATGCCCAGCAGAGCACTGCTCCTCCACAGACCCTGCTACACAGTCTTGTACTGGTACCAGGGGGAGCATATAAATAGTAAATACACCAGCTCCTTTATCTCAGGCACTGGCTTATGCCCAGCAGAGCGCTGCTCCTCCACAGACCCTGCTACACAGCCTTGTACTGGTACCAGGGGGAGCATATAAATAGTAAATACACCAGCTCCTTTATCTCAGGCACTGGCTTATGCCCAGCAGAGCGCTGCTCCTCCACAGACCCTGCTACACAGCCTTGTACTGGTACCAGGGGGGAGCATATAAATAGTAAATACACCAGCTCCTTTATCTCAGGCACTGGCTTATGTCCAGCAGAGCACTGCTCCTCCACACACCCTGCTACACAGCCTTGTACTGGTACCAGGGGGGAGCATATAAATAGTAAATACACCAGCTCCTTTATCTCAGGCACTGGCTTATGTCCAGCAGAGCGCTGCTCCTCCACAGACCCTGCTACACAGCCTGTACTGGTACCAGGGGGGAGCATATAAACAGTAAATACACCAGCTCCTTTATCTCAGGCACTGGCTTATGCCCAGCAGAGCACTGCTCCTCCACAGACCCTGCTACACAGCCTTGTACTGGTACCAGGGGGGAGCATATAAATAGTAAATACACCAGCTCCTTTATCTCAGGCACTGGCTTATGTCCAGCAGAGCGCTGCTCCTCCACAGACCCTGCTACACAGCCTGTACTGTGTCAAAGTCAGAAAAATGTCTCAATGCACGTTGCCATATTTGCACCGCACACTGGTCCGCGCTGCGCGTGCGTGCGCTCTCCCGTGGATGCGCATACCCGCAATAACGTGCACTCGCAGGCGCGGTATGCGTATTTACGGTAGAGTTTATGTAGTCGTAGCGTGCGACTCATTCGTTACAAATGTTCACAATTAATGTAGTTTATAGATCATGGTCCCTTTGATAGATTCTGAAAGTTTGGTTAAAATACAATGTCCCAGAGCTGAGGAATCCCTCCTTATATCGTACGAAGGGTCTAACAGGAATCATACAGCAGTGTTTGGTACCCATCGGAAGAGTATTTAATTAGCAATATTCCGGTGTTGGTTTGGAGCGTATTAATCGCTCGTACGAATAGTTATGGACATAAGAAGTTTATGTCCATTTCTATTAATTACACATACTCAGGTATGCGGCGGGAAACCCAGTTTCCCACCCACCTGAGCTGTTGGAAATCGTCACAGCCCACCTGTATGAATCACCCTATGACCTTTTGTTATGATACAGGGCCGAATTCCTTCGGCCAATGGACAATGGGATTGTAGGACCAGGAGATTGCATTGTGTGTGGGGCATAAATAGGCAGGCCGACCACATCCAGCTCTCACTCTCTCATCAACGGTTATCTGCTGATAGCCGGGAGCTGGATATCGAGGCGCAGGCGATCATACCCTTTGTGCGTAAGTTTCTCTCCGTTATCATTGTCTTTCTGTGAGCCAATTTCTCTCATCTCATCTCTCTCTCTCTCTCTCTGTTCTGTTTCTCTCATATCTCCCCTAGACTAGGCTAGTATTGTATTGTATTAGATAGTATTGTATTGTATTGCATTTAGGTCAGTGTAGTATTGTCTTTTTGTATTTATTGTTTAGTTCTGTGGTTAGGAAGTCTCTGTTATATTGTAGTGTATCATATGTACTGTTATCCCCTTTTACAAGTATATTAGACATAATACAGTTAATAGGCTTTGGAACCTAAACCAGTATCTGTGTATTTTCTATAGTGTTAAGTGTTCACTTGAGCGTCGGTGACGCTCAAGCAGCTTTGTAGTTAGTCAGGCTACACAAGGTTGCACTTACACCCTGTACTCACATTAAGGTATTCAGTGTATTTCATTGGTATAAGGTTTTAACATAAAGGTATAGTGTTGTAAGCGTCTGCATCGCTGGTGACCTCCTCGTGGTCTCGAGCGTATGCTACGCTACAGCGAATCATTCCCCTAGACATAACCAATAACGTGTCCTGTGATCACTGGGCCGTGAGCGAACGTGACGCTTGAGCGTCTCGCCTACGGCTGAGCGATCGCTACGCAGATAGCGTACCATTACGGTACTTCTTAAGTAAACAGCGTACAGTGTTCTTAGCTTCATAAAGGGTTGTTTATATAACAAAGGAATTTAGCATTGTCAATTGGGGGCCTCGTCCTATACTTCTCACATCTGCACTAGGTAGATCAGCAGACATTATCCCCCAGCAAAGGGTGGGAGATTGTCTCATAGTGCTGGCGGGATAAGCGTCTGCTTCGCTTAGATAAAGAGTGCTGAAGGAACCCGGTAACCGGAAGTAAGAACAAAACGCTTGTGTCTTTTTAAAACTGTTTATTTTTCTTTTGTCTTGCGTACGCATACATACCTGCATTTCTTTTCACTTGTGTATTTCATTTTTCGTATATCACTATTCCTGTTTGCCAATTTTATAGTTGATAGAAAGTGCTAAAAAGAGATTTGCTGTTATTTCATAGTAGAGGTAATAGTTAAAGTATAGAACAAACACACGGTTTGTCTGAGATACAAGGCAGTCAGTGTGGATTGCGGTAGATGATCAGGGATCATTTACATTGATAAAAATATATTGTGTTACGGTGGATCTTTGCATTGCGTACACGTGTCGCTAACAAAGACTAGCGTACGCAATCCAAAGGCAGACGCACGCAGCGTACATTACGCAACGTAGCGTCCGGTTACGCCCACGTAGCTCAAGTTGTGATAAAGTGAAGTAACGCAAAGGCGATAATTAACGCACAGCGGTAGATAACGCACAGCGGTAGATAACGCACAGCGGTAGATAACGCGAAGCGGTAAATAACGCAAATCTATTTTTGGAAAATCTGAAATTTAGTTTAACAGATCCTGCTCCTAATTGGTAACACTTTTGGCCTAAAGACAATTTCTGCGCAGAAATAGATATAGAAACAAAGTGTACATGTGTTGAGTGAGTGTGTTTTGTATACAAAAGTTTATATAACTTTAAGGTGGAACCAAAAGGAAAGCCGGGTACTCGTCAAGGGACATACGTGTAAGTGACATATACGGTGGCTAGGGAGGCATCCCTGGTTAAATAATATTTGAGCATTAGAGTATAGCGGACCATAAGGTAACAAGACCAGGAGGTCATAAGGTAACAAGACCAGGAGGTCATAAGGTAACAAGACCAGGAGGTCGTAAGGTAAAAGGTCCGCTATAAAAGTCCAGTGGCACAACGCCTGGGGTGTTGGTGCAGAACCCATATAGGCCATAAGCTCTTGCTGAAGGAATCGCGGCCGGAAACATCGATTCCATTGATCTTTCAGTACATGACAAGTAGTGCTCGTGTACTGAACGATTGGACCGCACGTAATTGTGTGCAGTAGTTAGTAATCTGACCTAATACCATTAGAGTAAAGTGGTCACAAACGCTATTTGTACATTCTGACGTGATTTGAGTAATTTTTTATTTTTGGAAGGGAAGTTCGCTGGTCACTCAGGAACTATCTAACAACCCCACCTTTACTGGAAAGAGTAAGTGTCCTGCGGGTAACCCTCATATGTTCCAGTAAACTGAAGGTTCCATAGGGGCCCTGTATCGAGTACGCCAGCACCACGTCGGTGTGATCAGGTCGTATTGGTCGAGGTGGGCGAGTGAGTGGGGTACTCGGTAAACCGCCACCGCCGGCCTACTGTGGAGTAATTTGGTTGTCTGTAAAGGCTTGCTGAAAACCTTGATACAGAGATCCAAGGAGGACTAAGCAACACCTGCAGACTATGGGGGCCAGTTGCTCAGGTAGGGGGCGATCAACCCTGGTTCAAGTTGATTCTGTGAACCGACCAGTTGGGTCGGCACGATATGTAATGTGTGAAAAATACGGTAGTCACACAGAGGTTTTATGTGATGAATGGGAGAGAATGACTGTACAAGACAGGGACAAATTCCCAAGAATAGGTAGCTTTAGTCCAGAAGTGTTACAAAATTTAAGGAGGAGGATATGTCTCGTAAAATCAACAAAGAGACGAATTCAACATCATGATTGTTTACAGTTATGGCACCAGGAAGGTGAGATACAGAGAGGTTTGGCTCTGGCGGCAGGATCTGGGGCAGTCAGGAAGTTGATTGCCACAGCTCCTCCTCCACCATACATTGCAGGAGAGAAGTTGATTGCGGAGAGAAACGCACTGGGTTGTAAAACACAAACTCTTAGTAACACTGTAAATGTTAATGATGTTAACCAAATAACTCATGCAAGTATTAACCCGTGCAAGTTGTACCCTGTTGTGAACCTTCCTCAGGAGTGTGATCAAGAAGACGATTCAGCAACAATTTCAGCTCTCTCTCTTGCAGCCACCATAGCAGAGACCACAGTAGGCACAGCGACACCCACAAGATTAGTGAAAGCCCCTAGCGGAGGGATAGGTGAGGTCGTGTCAACGGGTAAGTACGGCACCATGCACTACACTGAAACAATTGTACCACAACAAGCTGTAGAATCTACACAGGAAGAGGCTGTTAGAATTGCTCCTGTAAGGGTAATAGCAGTTCCCAATGGAAAAACAGATGTGTCTGGAGCCACTCCCATAAGGAACATTGCCATGTACACTCCATTTTCCAGAATGGAATTAAGAACAATAGTGTCCGAATTTCCTGACCCCAGGAAGGATTTAGTTGCTAGCCAAAAATACATCAGGGATTTAGGTAACACGGTAGAACCCAACAACAAGGATTGGCAGATACTGCTAAGAGCTTGTTTACCTTCCAATGTTGATGCAACTCAATTTTTAGCTGATTGTGCATTGGATAAAGATGTACCACTTACAGACGTGTACAACAAGGATAATGTAAAAAGGATAAATTTACAGCTAAAAGAGTATTTCCCAGCCGTTGTTAAATGGAATAAAATATTTTCCATTAAGCAAAAGGAGTCCGAAACGGCAACAGAATATTTTCACCGGGCACTATTAGAAATGGCAAAGTACACTGGTATAGAAGACATTAAGACCAACCCAAACCATCGAGAAGTAGCAGTATCTGTACTGATGGATGGTTTGAAAGAAACATTAAAAGCTAGGGTACAGACCACGCAGCCATGTTGGCGAGGTCTGTCAGTGTCCACCTTGAGAGAGGCTGCTATTGATCACGACAGAAATATCACTAGGCACAGGGAGTCGCAAAGTGATAAGTTGATGTCCGTAAGTATACAGGCGCTGACCACAAGGCAGCCTGCGTATGTACCACCGAATCCTGTGGGTAAGGCAAGTGTAATAACATGTTTTTCTTGTAACAGACCGGGACACTTTGCACGAGAATGTAGAACAAAGAATGTACAAAGATCTTTTCAACCCCCTAGACAACAACACAACACACGACATTGGGAGCAGGGTCCACAGAGGCGGAGTTTTGAGCCACATACAGGGGAAACAAAAAGATACCCCCCGAACAGAGATTGGCATGCCTCTGGTAGTTCCCAGCTAACCCCCGCACAAGTAGTCGCTGCCAGCGGGATTCAGGGAGGTCAGCATACCCAATAGGGGTGTGGCCATACCTGTAATCTGCAGCCAGTTAAGTTGATTGCCAGTCTTGGAAGTGAACCAGAGATTGCAATCAATGTAGCTGGTAAAACTTTAAACTTTCTTGTAGACACAGGGGCGGCCAAGTCAGTGATAAATTCGACAGTGGGCATGAGAACCACTGGTAGGACAATTCCAGCCATGGGAGTAACAGGAGTAGTCCAGCACTACCCTGTTAGCAAACCAGCCGAGATTACAATAGGGCCTTTGCATACCAAGCATTCCTTTTTGCTGGCTGCATCGGCACCAACTAATCTCCTGGGTAGAGACTTACTATGTAAAATGGGTTGCGTCATTTATTGTACTCCTGAGGGTGTATTCTTGGACATCCCTGAGAATCACGCTCAGGAAGTACGAGACATGTTAGACTCCCCATCAAAATTAATGTCACATTCCATTATGACAAATGGGAATCCATCCCAAGTAGAAGAGATGACATCTCAGATACCAGAGTCGCTTTGGACAAAAGATGGACAGGACACTGGATTAATGGCAAATGTAGCTCCAGTAGTTGTGCAAGTAAAAGATGGTAGGATAGCTCCAAAAATCCCACAGTATCCTCTGAAGCCAGAGGTGGAGTTAGGAGTTTTTCCCGTAATAGAGCGCTTGCTACAACAGGGCATTCTAGTAAGAACGTCCAGCACAGCAAATAGTCCCATCTTCCCTGTTAAAAAGAGTGGGGGGAGGGGTTACAGGCTAGTGCAGGATCTAAGGGGGATTAACAAAATAGTTGAGAGTCAGTTCCCTGTAGTGCCTAATCCAGCTGTCATCCTAATGCAAATTCCTCCCACTGCCAAATTTTTCACTGTTATTGACCTCTGCTCCGCTTTCTTTTCGGTACCTCTGCACCCTGACAGCCAATATTTGTTTGCATTCACATACAGAGGAGTCCAATACACGTGGACTCGGTTACCCCAAGGTTTCATAGATAGTCCAAGTATATTTTCTCAGGCTTTGCATGATTGTTTACAGTCTTTCCAACCGGAAAGTGGATCAGTGTTGATACAGTACGTGGATGATCTACTACTGTGTTCTGATTCATTGGAGGCATCCCTGAAGGATACGAAACAGCTCCTGTTTCATCTTTCAGACACAGGTCACAAGGTCTCCAAAGACAAGTTGCAATTATGCCAAGCTAAGGTAAAATACTTGGGACACTGTCTAACACAAGGACTGAGACACCTGACCGCTGATAGAATCCAAGCCATTAGAGACATGACACTGCCACAAACCCAGCAACAGATCAGGACGTTTTTAGGAATGTGTGGGTATTGCCGTAATTGGATCCCAGGGTTTTCCATATTGGCGCTACCTTTGCAGGAAATGGTCTCTTCAAACAAACCTGATCGGATTTCGCATACAGACGAATCCGAAACAGCATTTGAGAGACTCAAACAGTGCCTAACGCAGGCACCAGCACTAGGTATGCCAGACTATGGGAAACCCTTTGAACTATACGGAACAGAAAGTGCTGGGTGCGCAGCAGGTGTACTAACACAAAAACACGGTGATGCCAGCAGGCCAATTGCATACTACAGCGCTCAGCTAGACACGGTAGCGCGATCCCTCCCCACATGCTTGCGTAGCGTTGCGGCGATAGCATTGCTAGTGACAAAAAGCGAAGATGTCGTGCTAGGCCACAACCTCACAATCCATACACCGCATGCGGTATCTGCCTTATTGAATTCTGCCCAAACCAGACACGTCTCATCAGCAAGGTTTACAAGATGGGAATTGGCATTAATGGCCCCCGTAAACATCACCATAAGGAGATGCAGTGCATTAAACCCTGCGACATTTCTCCCAGGTGTGCCTGGTCAGACACAAAGGGTGGAAGGTGAGAGTGATGGGGAAGGAGGATTTAATGCAAAGGAAGATGTACATGATTGTATGGAATATTTGACCCAAAATTTTACCGCAAGGCCTGACATCAGTGACAATCCACTAGAAGATGCAGAACTCACGTTCTACACGGACGGTAGTTGTCACAGACAGTCAGACTCGGGAGACTTGTGTACTGGATACGCAGTAGTAGATGACCAAAACACCATAGAAGCGGAACCGCTAGGCCCACCTCACTCAGCCCAGGTTGCTGAACTGGTCGCCCTAACCAGAGCATGTGAATTGGCTAAGGGTAAGTCTGCCAATATCTACACCGATTCTAGATACGCGTTCGGGGTAGTACATGATTTCGGAGCCCTATGGCGGCTCAGAAATTTCATGACGGCGGCTGGTACACCGATAGCGCATGCAGCTCACATAAAAAGGCTTCTAACAGCGATACAGGAACCCGACAGAGTGGCTGTTATCAAATGTAAAGCACATACATATAGTCAAGACCCAGTATCCCTTGGTAACAGCCGAGCAGACGAAGCCGCAAAGCTTGCAGCTGCTACCCCCACACGGACAGACACCACACAGTTGATGGTATTTAATACCATCAACACACAGAAGTTGTGTGAGATGCAGAATTTGTGTTCCACACAGGAAAGAGCAGTCTGGAGGGCAAAGGGATATGGCCAGGAGTCCTCAGGGCTCTGGACGGATGGACATGGTAAACCAGTGGCCCCCAGGGCATACCTTCCATGTCTGGCTGAAGCAGCTCACGGGCTGACTCATCTAGGCAAGGAGGGGATGTGCAAATTGGTAAGAGCATACTGGTGCGCCCCAGGATTCTCCTCTCATGCGAGTAAAAGAGCAATGTCATGCCTTACCTGTCTGAGAAAGAATATTGGAAAAGCAATACCTACAGAACCATCCCATATCCCACCTGCCGGCGGCCCTTTCCAAGTAATACAAATTGACTTCATTCAATTACCCCCATGTAGAAATTTGAAATATGTACTTGTTTGTATAGATGTTTTCTCGAATTGGGTCGAAGCTTTTCCAGCGGCTACAAATACCGCTATGTTTACAGCTAAGAAAATTGTGCAGGAATTTGTATGTAGATATGGTATCCCTAGAATCATTGAAAGTGATAGGGGTACCCATTTTACAGGTGATGTCTTTCAAGGAATGTGTAAGTTGATGGGAATTGATAGCAAGCTGCACACTCCGTACCGTCCACAGGCGAGTGCGAAGGTCGAAAGAGTGAACAGCACTATTAAAAATAAATTGAGTAAAGTAATGGCAGAGACAGGATTGACGTGGCCAGAAGCTTTACCCATTGTTTTGTATAGCATCTGAACCACTCCCAGGTCCCCTCTTAATCTGTCTCCTTTTGAAATCTTGTTTGGTCGACAACCGCATGTCATGATTAACCCTCAGGATGATTTGAAATGTAACAATGAAGTAACTGTAAAGTACTTGATTAACATGAGTAAACAGTTGAGGAATCAAAATGATAATCTGAAGTTGGTGATTCCTGATTTACCAAATAGTAATTGTCATGACATTGAACCTGGGGATTATGTAATGATACGAAATTTTCTACGCTCAGGTTGTCTTATTGATAGATGGGAAGGACCATACCAGGTCTTATTGACTAGCACCACAGCATTGAAGGTTGCTGAGAGAGAGACTTGGGTCCATTCATCCCACTGCAAGAAGGTTGTTGATCCCGAGAAGTCCCGTGATAAGGAACAGACGGTAGAGGTTGTATCACTGGAGTGTCTGTTCCAGGAGGACTGAGGCGGCACCTGAGCCTTGAAGATCGAAAGCAGCTGTCGACTCCCCTCTCCCTTTTATTGTTTTCTCCACTCCCCATCCCCTCTCCCTTAAAATTTCTTTTTCCCCCTTCTCATTCTTCTCTATTTCCTCCTCAAAGATGGACTTGCCCCAAGAGACTGTGATCCGGATTTTGATGTTAACCATGATGTTGACCAGAGCAGTCTGTTCCGGCGAGAGTACCACAGAGGTCGAGAGAGGTTCTGGAATGGGTTCCGATTATGATGATGGAGGCGTAGTTTTCCAAGATCAACCAAACCAACAAGCAAAGGCGAGTATCAGAAAACGATCCGATAGAAGAAATTGTGATGGATTGTTAGCTGAAGAAAATTGTATCTGTAGGCTCTGTGATAATCTGGTTGAAGATGGATGCATAAAGAAATGCCAATCTAGTTTTAATATCCATATAGACCGGCATCCATTGAGTGACTATCACTCCTTAGTGGGTAACGTGTTAAACCAAACAGATTGTTGGGTATGCTCTCAAGTACCTCAGGGTCACAGCAAATCAGGGCTAGTACCATTTCCTTTAACGTTAGGGGAGGTACTTGAGCTAAGTGGTGGGAGACCGGTGGACCGGAGGTTTAACATCTCCAGCCCTCCTAGTTTGAAGCTCCACCAATACCATGTGGATAGGTCCCTCATATGTTTTAACATCTCCAATCCCAGAAAACCGGGAAATTGGGAAGTGTCATGGAGCAACCTTACCATGACCTTCTCACACAGAGCAGATAGAATGCCTACAGATACAGAGCTCGTACGCCACATAGCCAGTAGAGGAAAATCTTTCCGGTATCGATATACCTTAGGAAATAGGATTACTAGAGTTGGAGAGGTATCACCAGGATACTGTGCACATATCGTACAAACCGATACGTGCATTAGGCAGATGGAAGAATTAGGGTCAGGAGATTTCACCTGGAAGGTTTGTAACATGGTCATGTCCTTCTCCGTCCCATATGTTCTCCCCGATGATGCATATTTCATATGCGGGAGAAAGGCGTACAAGTGGCTTGCCCCAAACTCTGAAGGATTGTGTTATATTGGAAAAGTATTGCCTGAAGTGATGACTGTTACACATGACAAAATGAAGGACATACACCGTGGTGCCCAAGCTCCTTATACTCACACTCATTACGAGCACCGAGTTAAAAGACAACTGTCAGAAAGGTTAGAGCATCCGGCCTCTGATCTTATCCATGAATCCACCGGGATTCAGGTTCTGGTAGCGTTAGATTTCACTTGCACCGCTCGAGGTGTGATGAATTATAGATACATTTCCGCACTCGCCAATTTGTTAGATAATATCACTGAAATGTATGATGACACGTTTAGATACACTGGAAGAGAACTTCAAGCTTACAAAACAGAACTAGTTCAGCATAGGATGGTTCTTAATTATCTTACAGCAGTAACAGGCGGATATTGTGTTACATTGGCAACACAGTACGGCATAAAGTGTTGCACGTATATCACAAATAGCACCGAGGATCCGGTAGAGGTCATAGACCAAAAGATGGACGATATTCTGCAACTAAAGTGGGAATTTCGTCGAAAACACAATCTCACCCTTGCTGCTGTAGGTAATGAGCTGACTAGTTGGGTGTCATGGTTGAACCCGCGAAATTGGTTCTCCGGTTTAGGAGACTGGGCTCAAGGAGTCATAATGGATGTTGGAAAGTTTCTACTATGTATCTTGGGTGTCGTTATATCGATTGGATTGATATTTAGATGCGGGCAGGCTTTAATGAGGTGCAAACAAAGTACAAAAGTGATGAGCTTGAGGAGTGAGGAAACCGTAATTAACCTGGATTTGATTTATGACCCAATGATAGAAACCAGAATGTGATGAAAATGCGATTATACGGTCCGTTTCTTTCACCTGTTTTTCTGCTTTTCTCCAAGATACAAAGACCCCCTTGGACGAGGAAGCTGACGAGACGAGATGTATACAGACAACGGATTGACCAAAGAAGAAGATTTGACAACTTTAAATATGGACACTTGATGAACTTTGCCATGGATCCCCAGTTTCCCTAGTATTTTTAAACTCACGCTAGCCCAACATTTTTGTAAATCTGATGGCACTGACAAAGCTATTTGCTCATGCCCAAGGAGCAATACAGCGCAAAGAAGACGACTCTCAACAGATACCGAAAACAACTTCGACGACAGATGTACATTTCCCTGACATAGAATATCATTGCATTTTTCGTAAGTGTTCTTTATCTTCATCTCTACAACCCCCAGGTAACGACACACATAGACGATAGGGAATACAGGCACAGATAGCAGCAACCACATACCTCCCCCATTCATGTATCATCAACTAAAATGTGCTCCCCCATTTTGTTACAACCACAGCCGAAATGAGCTCGGTAGAGTTTGACAGCCCATCCACAGACCCTTAGTACGGGATAAGAAGGAATTCAAATGTATACTTCGCAATACCTCGAAGCTTGATTTACCACACGTACGGCACGATGATACATGACCCCCCCAAACATGGACTCATACACACATGCTTCTACTTTCTCACTAGGTCATACCCTCTTCACACCTACTCCACTCTTCTTCCTTACCCCACCATGGAAATCAATTAACCCCTGACTTACATTTTTCTCCTTAAATGTTTTGTGGCAGTTATTATTGACTGCCAAAGGGTGGACTGTCAAAGTCAGAAAAATGTCTCAATGCACGTTGCCATATTTGCACCGCACACTGGTCCGCGCTGCGCGTGCGTGCGCTCTCCCGTGGATGCGCATACCCGCAATAACGTGCACTCGCAGGCGCGGTATGCGTATTTACGGTAGAGTTTATGTAGTCGTAGCGTGCGACTCATTCGTTACAAATGTTCACAATTAATGTAGTTTGTAGATCATGGTCCCTTTGATAGATTCTGAAAGTTTGGTTAAAATACAATGTCCCAGAGCTGAGGAATCCCTCCTTATATCGTACGAAGGGTCTAACAGGAATCATACAGCAGTGTTTGGTACCCATCGGAAGAGTATTTAATTAGCAATATTCCGGTGTTGGTTTGGAGCGTATTAATCGCTCGTACGAATAGTTATGGACATAAGAAGTTTATGTCCATTTCTATTAATTACACATACTCAGGTATGCGGCGGGAAACCCAGTTTCCCACCCACCTGAGCTGTTGGAAATCGTCACAGCCCACCTGTATGAATCACCCTATGACCTTTTGTTATGATACAGGGCCGAATTCCTTCGGCCAATGGACAATGGGATTGTAGGACCAGGAGATTGCATTGTGTGTGGGGCATAAATAGGCAGGCCGACCACATCCAGCTCTCACTCTCTCATCAACGGTTATCTGCTGATAGCCGGGAGCTGGATATCGAGGCGCAGGCGATCATACCCTTTGTGCGTAAGTTTCTCTCCGTTATCATTGTCTTTCTGTGAGCCAATTTCTCTCATCTCATCTCTCTCTCTCTCTCTCTGTTCTGTTTCTCTCATATCTCCCCTAGACTAGGCTAGTATTGTATTGTATTAGATAGTATTGTATTGTATTGCATTTAGGTCAGTGTAGTATTGTCTTTTTGTATTTATTGTTTAGTTCTGTGGTTAGGAAGTCTCTGTTATATTGTAGTGTATCATATGTACTGTTATCCCCTTTTACAAGTATATTAGACATAATACAGTTAATAGGCTTTGGAACCTAAACCAGTATCTGTGTATTTTCTATAGTGTTAAGTGTTCACTTGAGCGTCGGTGACGCTCAAGCAGCTTTGTAGTTAGTCAGGCTACACAAGGTTGCACTTACACCCTGTACTCACATTAAGGTATTCAGTGTATTTCATTGGTATAAGGTTTTAACATAAAGGTATAGTGTTGTAAGCGTCTGCATCGCTGGTGACCTCCTCGTGGTCTCGAGCGTATGCTACGCTACAGCGAATCATTCCCCTAGACATAACCAATAACGTGTCCTGTGATCACTGGGCCGTGAGCGAACGTGACGCTTGAGCGTCTCGCCTACGGCTGAGCGATCGCTACGCAGATAGCGTACCATTACGGTACTTCTTAAGTAAACAGCGTACAGTGTTCTTAGCTTCATAAAGGGTTGTTTATATAACAAAGGAATTTAGCATTGTCAACTGGTACCAGGGGGGAGCATATAAATAGTAAATACACCAGCTCCTTTATCTCAGGCACTGGCTTATGCCCAGCAGAGCACTGCTCCTCCACAGACCCTGCTACACAGCCTGTACTGGTGCCAGGGGGGAGCATATAAATAGTAAATACACCAGCTCCTTTATCTCAGGCACTGGCTTATGCCCAGCAGAGCACTGCTCCTCCACAGACCCTGCTACACAGCCTTGTACTGGTACCAAGGGGGAGCATATAAATAGTAAATACACCAGCTCCTTTATCTCAGGCACTGGCTTATGCCCAGCAGAGCACTGCTCCTCCACAGACCCTGCTACACAGCCTTGTACTGGTACCAGGGGGAGCATTTAAATAGTAAATACACCAGCTCCTTTATCTCAGGCACTGGCTTATGTCCAGCAGAGCACTGCTCCTCCACAGACCCTGCTACACAGCCTTGTACTGGTACCAGGGGGGAGCATATAAATAGTAAATACACCAGCTCCTTTATCTCAGGCACTGGCTTATCCCCAGCAGAGCACTGCTCCTCCACAGACCCTGCTACACAGCCTGTACTGGTACCAGGGGGAGCATATAAATAGTAAATACACCAGCTCCTTTATCTCAGGCACTGGCTTATGTCCAGCAGAGCGCTGCTCCTCCACAGACCCTGCTACACAGCCTTGTACTGGTACCAGGGGGGAGCATATAAATAGTAAATACACCAGCTCCTTTATCTCAGGCACTGGCTTATGCCCAGCAGAGCACTACTCCTCCACAGACCCTGATACACAGCCTTGTACTGGTACCAAGGGGGAGCATATAAATAGTAAATATACCAGCTCCTTTATCTCAGGCACTGGCTTATGCCCAGCAGAGCACTGCTCCTCCCCAGACCCTGCTACACAGCCTGTACTGGTACCAGGGGGGAGCATATAAATAGTAAATACACCAGCTCCTTTATCTCCGGCACTGGCTTATGCCCAGCAGAGCACTGCTCCTCCACAGACCCTGCTACACAGCCTTGTACTGGTACCAAGGGGGAGCATATAAATAGTAATTACACCAGCTCCTTTATCTCAGGCACTGGCTTATGCCCAGCAGAGCGCTGCTCCTCCACAGACCCTGCTACACAGCCTGTACTGGTACCAGGGGGGAGCATATAAATAGTAAATACACCAGCTCCTTTATCTCAGGCACTGGCTTATGCCCAGCAGAGCGCTGCTCCTCCACAGACCCTGCTACACAGCCTTGTACTGGTACCAGGGGGGAGCATATAAATAGTAAATACACCAGCTCCTTTATCTCAGGCACTGGCTTATGCCCAGCAGAGCGCTGCTCCTCCACAGACCCTGCTACACAGCCTTGTACTGGTACCAGGGGGGAGCATATAAATAGTAAATACACCAGCTCCTTTATCTCAGGCACTGGCTTATGCCCAGCAGAGCACTGCTCCTCCCCAGACCCTGCTACACAGCCTTGTACTGGTACCAGGGGGGAGCATATAAATAGTAAATACACCAGCTCCTTTATCTCAGGCACTGGCTTATGCCCAGCAGAGCACTACTCCTCCACAGACCCTGATACACAGCCTTGTACTGGTACCAAGGGGGAGCATATAAATAGTAAATACACCAGCTCCTTTATCTTAGGCACTGGCTTATGCCCAGCAGAGCACTGCTCCTCCACAGACCCTGCTACACAGCCTTGTACTGGTACCAGGGGGGAGCATATAAATAGTAAATACACCAGCTCCTTTATCTCAGGCACTGGCTTATGCCCAGCAGAGCGCTGCTCCTCCACAGACCCTGCTACACAGCCTTGTACTGGTACCAGGGGGGAGCATATAAATAGTAAATACACCAGCTCCTTTATCTCAGGCACTGGCTTATGCCCAGCAGAGCGCTGCTCCTCCACAGACCCTGCTACACAGCCTTGTACTGGTACCAGGGGGGAGCATATAAATAGTAAATACACCAGCTCCTTTATCTCAGGCACTGGCTTATGCCCAGCAGAGCGCTGCTCCTCCACAGACCCTGCTACACAGCCTGTACTGGTACCAGGGGGGAGCATATAAATAGTAAATACACCAGCTCCTTTATCTCAGGCACTGGCTTATGCCCAGCAGAGCACTGCTCCTCCACAGACCCTGCTACACAGCCTGTACTGGTACCAGTGGGAGCATATAAATAGTAAATACACCAGCTCCTTTATCTCAGGCACTGGCTTATGCCCAGCAGAGCGCTGCTCCTCCCCAGACCCTGCTACACAGCCTGTACTGGTGCCAAGGGGGAGCATATAAATAGTAAATACACCAGCTCCTTTATCTCAGGCACTGGCTTATGCCCAGCAGAGCACTGCTCCTCCACAGACCCTGCTACACAGCCTTGTACTGGTACCAGGGGGAGCATATAAATAGTAAATACACCAGCTCCTTTATCTCAGGCACTGGCTTATGTCCAGCAGAGCACTGCTCCTCCCCAGACCCTGCTACACAGCCTTGTACTGGTACCAGGGGGAGCATATAAATAGTAAATACACCAGCTCCTTTATCTCAGGCACTGGCTTATGTCCAGCAGAGCACTGCTCCTCCACAGACCCTGCTACACAGCCTGTACTGGTACCAGGGGGGAGCATATAAATAGTAAATACACCAGCTCCTTTATCTCAGGCACTGGCTTATGCCCAGCAGAGCACTGCTCCTCCCCAGACCCTGCTACACAGCCTGTACTGGTACCAGGGGGGAGCATATAAATAGTAAATACACCAGCTCCTTTATCTCAGGCACTGGCTTATGCCCAGCAGAGCACTGCTCCTCCACAGACCCTGCTACACAGCCTTGTACTGGTACCAGGGGGAGCATATAAATAGTAAATACACCAGCTCCTTTATCTCAGGCACTGGCTTATGTCCAGCAGAGCACTGCTCCTCCACAGACCCTGCTACAGAGCCTTGTACTGGTACCAGGGGGGAGCATATAAATAGTAAATACACCAGCTCCTTTATCTCAGGCACTGGCTTATGCCCAGCAGAGCACTGCTCCTCCACAGACCCTGCTACACAGCCTGTACTGGTACCAGGGGGGAGCATATAAATAGTAAATACACCAGCTCCTTTATCTCAGGCACTGGCTTATGCCCAGCAGAGCGCTGCTCCTCCACAGACCCTGCTACACAGCCTGTACTGGTACCAAGGAGGGAGCATATAAATAGTAATTACACCAGCTCCTTTATCTCAGGCACTGGCTTATGTCCAGCAGAGCACTGCTCCTCCCCAGACCCTGCTACACAGCCTGTACTGGTACCAGGGGGGAGCATATAAATAGTAAATACACCAGCTCCTTTATCTCAGGCACTGGCTTATGCCCAGCAGAGCACTGCTCCTCCACAGACCCTGCTACACAGCCTTGTACTGGTACCAGGGGGGAGCATATAAATAGTAAATACACCAGCTCCTTTATCTCAGGCACTGGCTTATGTCCAGCAGAGCACTGCTCCTCCACAGACCCTGCTACACAGCCTTGTACTGGTACCAGGGGGAGCATATAAATAGTAAATACACCAGCTCCTTTATCTCAGGCACTGGCTTATGCCCAGCAGAGCACTGCTCCTCCACAGACCCTGCTACACAGCCTTGTACTGGTACCAAGGGGGAGCATATAAATAGTAAATACACCAGCTCCTTTATCTCAGGCACTGGCTTATGCCCAGCAGAGCACTGCTCCTCCACAGACCCTGCTACACAGCCTTGTACTGGTACCAGGGGGAGCATATAAATAGTAAATACACCAGCTCCTTTATCTCAGGCACTGGCTTATGCCCAGCAGAGCACTGCTCCTCCACAGACCCTGCTACACAGCCTTGTACTGGTACCAGGGGGAGCATATAAATAGTAAATACACCAGCTCCTTTATCTCAGGCACTGGCTTATCCCCAGCAGAGCGCTGCTCCTCCCCAGACCCTGCTACACAGCCTTGTACTGGTACCAGGGGGGAGCATATAAATAGTAAATACACCAGCTCCTTTATCTCAGGCACTGGCTTATGTCCAGCAGAGCACTGCTCCTCCCCAGACCCTGCTACACAGCCTGTACTGGTACCAGGGGGAGCATATAAATATTAAATATACCAGCTCCTTTATCTCAGGCACTGGCTTATGCCCAGCAGAGCACTGCTCCTCCACAGACCCTGCTACACAGCCTGTACTGGTACCAGGGGGAGCATATAAATAGTAAATACACCAGCTCCTTTATCTCAGGCACTGGCTTATGCCCAGCAGAGCACTGCTCCTCCACAGACCCTGCTACACAGCCTGTACTGGTACCAGGGGGAGCATATAAATAGTAAATACACCAGCTCCTTTATCTCAGGCACTGGCTTATGCCCAGCAGAGCGCTGCTCCTCCACAGAGCCTCCTACACAGCCTGTACTGGTACCAAGGGGGAGCATATAAATAGTAAATACACCAGCTCCTTTATCTCAGGCACTGGCTTATCCCCAGCAGAGCACTGCTCCTCCACAGACCCTGCTACACAGCCTGTACTGGTACCAGGGGGAGCATATAAATAGTAAATACACCAGCTCCTTTATCTCAGGCACTGGCTTATGCCCAGCAGAGCGCTGCTCCTCCACAGACCCTGCTACACAGCCTTGTACTGGTACCAGGGGGAGCATATAAATAGTAAATACACCAGCTCCTTTATCTCAGGCACTGGCTTATGCCCAGCAGAGCACTGCTCCTCCACAGACCCTGCTACACAGCCTGTACTGGTACCAAGGGGGAGCATATAAATAGTAAATACACCAGCTCCTTTATCTCAGGCACTGGCTTATGTCCAGCAGAGCACTGCTCCTCCACAGACCCTGCTACACAGCCTGTACTGGTACCAAGGGGGAGCATATAAATAGTAAATACACCAGCTCCTTTATCTCAGGCACTGGCTTATGCCCAGCAGAGCACTGCTCCTCCACAGACCCTGCTACACAGCCTTGTACTGGTACCAGGGGGAGCATATAAATAGTAAATACACCAGCTCCTTTATCTCAGGCACTGGCTTATGCCCAGCAGAGCACTGCTCCTCCACAGACCCTGCTACACAGCCTGTACTGGTACCAAGGGGGAGCATATAAATAGTAAATACACCAGCTCCTTTATCTCAGGCACTGGCTTATGTCCAGCAGAGCACTGCTCCTCCACAGACCCTGCTACACAGCCTGTACTGGTACCAGGGGGAGCATATAAATAGTAAATACACCAGCTCCTTTATCTCAGGCACTGGCTTATGTCCAGCAGAGCACTGCTCCTCCACAGACCCTGCTACACAGCTTGTACTGGTACCAGGGGGAGCATATAAATAGTAAATACACCAGCTCCTTTATCTCAGGCACTGGCTTATGCCCAGCAGAGCGCTGCTCCTCCACAGACCCTGCTACACAGCCTTGTACTGGTACCAGGGGGAGCATATAAATAGTAAATACACCAGCTCCTTTATCTCAGGCACTGGCTTATGCCCAGCAGAGCGCTGCTCCTCCCCAGACCCTGCTACACAGCCTGTACTGGTACCAGGGGGGAGCATATAAATAGTAAATACACCAGCTCCTTTATCTCAGGCACTGGCTTATGCCCAGCAGAGCGCTGCTCCTCCCCAGACCCTGCTACACAGCCTGTACTGGTACCAGGGGGGAGCATATAAATAGTAAATACACCAGCTCCTTTATCTCAGGCACTGGCTTATGCCCAGCAGAGCGCTGCTCCTCCACAGACCCTGCTACACAGCCTGTACTGGTACCAGGGGGAGCATATAAATAGTAAATACACCAGCTCCTTTATCTCAGGCACTGGCTTATGTCCAGCAGAGCACTGCTCCTCCACAGACCCTGCTACACAGCCTGTACTGGTACCAGGGGGAGCATATAAATAGGAAATACACCAGCTCCTTTATCTCAGGCACTGGCTTATGCCCAGCAGAGCACTGCTCCTCCACAGACCCTGCTACACAGCCTTGTACTGGTACCAGGGGGAGCATATAAATAGTAAATACACCAGCTCCTTTATCTCAGGCACTGGCTTATGCCCAGCAGAGCACTGCTCCTCCACAGACCCTGCTACACAGCCTGTACTGGTACCAGGGGGAGCATATAAATAGTAAATACACCAGCTCCTTTATCTCAGGCACTGGCTTATGCCCAGCAGAGCGCTGCTCCTCCACAGACCCTGCTACACAGCCCTGTACTGGTACCAGGGGGGAGCATATAAATAGTAAATACACCAGCTCCTTTATCTCAGGCACTGGCTTATGTCCAGCAGAGCACTGCTCCTCCACAGACCCTGCTACACAGCCTTGTACTGGTACCAGGGGGGAGCATATAAATAGTAAATACACCAGCTCCTTTATCTCAGGCACTGGCTTATGCCCAGCAGAGCACTGCTCCTCCACAGACCCTGCTACACAGCCTGTACTGGTACCAGGGGGGAGCATATAAATAGTAAATACACCAGCTCCTTTATCTCAGGCACTGGCTTATGCCCAGCAGAGCACTGCTCCTCCACAGACCCTGCTACACAGCCTGTACTGGTACCAGGGGGAGCATATAAATAGTAAATACGCCAGCTCCTTTATCTCAGGCACTGGCTTATGCCCAGCAGAGCACTGCTCCTCCACAGACCCTGCTACACAGCCTTGTACTGGTACCAGGGGGGAGCATATAAATAGTAAATACACCAGCTCCTTTATCTCAGGCACTGGCTTATGCCCAGCAGAGCACTGCTCCTCCACAGACCCTGCTACACAGCCTTGTACTGGTACCAGGGGGAGCATATAAATAGTAAATACACCAGCTCCTTTATCTCAGGCACTGGCTTATGCCCAGCAGAGCGCTGCTCCTCCACAGACCCTGCTACACAGCCTGTACTGGTACCAGGGGGGAGCATATAAATAGTAAATACACCAGCTCCTTTATCTCAGGCACTGGCTTATCCCCAGCAGAGCACTGCTCCTCCACAGACCCTGCTACACAGCCTTGTACTGGTACCAGGGGGGAGCATATAAATAGTACATACACCAGCTCCTTTATCTCAGGCACTGGCTTATGCCCAGCAGAGCACTGCTCCTCCACAGATCCTGCTACACAGCCTTGTACTGGTACCAGGGGGAGCATATAAATAGTAAATACACCAGCTCCTTTATCTCAGGCACTGGCTTATGCCCAGCAGAGCACTGCTCCTCCACAGACCCTGCTACACAGCCTTGTACTGGTACCAGGGGGGAGCATATAAATAGTAAATACACCAGCTCCTTTATCTCAGGCACTGGCTTATGCCCAGCAGAGCACTGCTCCTCCACAGACCCTGCTACACAGCCTGTACTGGTACCAGGGGGGAGCATATAAATAGTAAATACACCAGCTCCTTTATCTCAGGCACTGGCTTATGCCCAGCAGAGCACTGCTCCTCCACAGACCCTGCTACACAGCCTGTACTGGTACCAGGGGGGAGCATATAAATAGTAAATACACCAGCTCCTTTATCTCAGGCACTGGCTAATGCCCAGCAGAGCACTGCTCCTCCACAGACCCTGCTACACAGCCTGTACTGGTACCAGGGGGGAGCATATAAATAGTAAATACACCAGCTCCTTTATCTCAGGCACTGGCTTATGCCCAGCAGAGCACTGCTCCTCCCCAGACCCTGCTACACAGCCTTGTACTGGTACCAGGGGGGAGCATATAAATAGTAAATACACCAGCTCCTTTATCTCAGGCACTGGCTTATGCCCAGCAGAGCACTGCTCCTCCCCAGACCCTGCTACACAGCCTTGTACTGGTACCAGGGGGAGCATATAAATAGTAAATACACCAGCTCCTTTATCTCAGGCACTGGCTTATGTCCAGCAGAGCACTGCTCCTCCACAGACCCTGCTACACAGCCTTGTACTGGTACCAGGGGGGAGCATATAAATAGTAAATACACAAGCTCCTTTATCTCAGGCACTGGCTTATGCCCAGCAGAGCACTGCTCCTCCACAGACCCTGCTACACAGCCTTGTACTGGTACCAAGGGGGAGCATATAAATAGTAAATACACCAGCTCCTTTATCTCAGGCACTGGCTTATGTCCAGCAGAGCACTGCTCCTCCACAGACCCTGCTACACAGCCTTGTACTGGTACCAGGGGGGAGCATATAAATAGTAAATACACCAGCTCCTTTATCTCAGGCACTGGCTTATTCCCAGCAGAGCACTGCTCCTCCACAGATCCTGCTACACAGCCTGTACTGGAACCAGGGGGAGTATATAAATAGTAAATACACCAGCTCCTTTATCTCAGGCACTGGCTTATGCCCAGCAGAGCACTGCTCCTCCACAGACCCTGCTACACAGCCTTGTACTGGTACCAGGGGGGAGCATATAAATAGTAAATACACCAGCTCCTTTATCTCAGGCACTGGCTTATGCCCAGCAGAGCACTGCTCCTCCACAGACCCTGCTACACAGCCTTGTACTGGTACCAGGGGGGAGCATATAAATAGTAAATACACCAGCTCCTTTATCTCAGGCACTGGCTTATGCCCAGCTGAGCACTGCTTCTCCACAGACCCTGCTACACAGCCTGTACTGGTACCAGGGGGGAGCATATAAATAGTAAATACACCAGCTCCTTTATCTCAGGCACTGGCTTATGCCCAGCAGAGCACTGCTCCTCCACAGACCCTGCTACACAGCCTTGTACTGGTACCAGGGGGAGCATATAAATAGTAAATATACCAGCTCCTTTATCTCAGGCACTGGCTTATCCCCAGCAGAGCACTGCTCCTCCACAGACCCTGCTACACAGCCTGTACTGGTACCAAGGGGGAGCATATAAATAGTAAATACACCAGCTCCTTTATCTCAGGCACTGGCTTATGCCCAGCAGAGCACTGCTCCTCCACAGACCCTGCTACACAGCCTGTACTGGTACCAGGGGGAGCATATAAATAGTAAATACACCAGCTCCTTTATCTCAGGCACTGGCTTATGTCCAGCAGAGCACTGCTCCTCCACAGACCCTGCTACACAGCCTGTACTGGTACCAGGGGGGAGCATATAAATAGTAAATACACCAGCTCCTTTATCTCAGGCACTGGCTTATGCCCAGCAGAGCACTGCTCCTCCCCAGACCCTGCTACATTGCCTTGTACTGGTACCAGGGGGAGCATATAAATAGTAAATACACCAGCTCCTTTATCTCAGGCACTGGCTTATGCCCAGCAGAGCACTGCTCCTCCCCAGACCCTGCTACATTGCCTTGTACTGGTACCAGGGGGAGCATATAAATAGTAAATACACCAGCTCCTTTATCTCAGGCACTGGCTTATGTCCAGCAGAGCACTGCTCCTCCCCAGACCCTGCTACATTGCCTTGTACTGGTACCAGGGGGAGCATATAAATAGTAAATACACCAGCTCCTTTATCTCAGGCACTGGCTTATGCCCAGCAGAGCACTGCTCCTCCACAGACCCTGCTACACAGCCTGTACTGGTACCAGGGGGAGCATATAAATAGTAAATACACCAGCTCCTTTATCTCAGGCACTGGCTTATGCCCAGCAGAGCACTGCTCCTCCCCAGACCCTGCTACATTGCCTTGTACTGGTACCAGGGGGAGCATATAAATAGTAAATACACCAGCTCCTTTATCTCAGGCACTGGCTTATGTCCAGCAGAGCACTGCTCCTCCCCAGACCCTGCTACATTGCCTTGTACTGGTACCAGGGGGAGCATATAAATAGTAAATACACCAGCTCCTTTATCTCAGGCACTGGCTTATGCCCAGCAGAGCACTGCTCCTCCACAGACCCTGCTACACAGCCTTGTACTGGTACCAGGGGGAGCATATAAATAGTAAATACACCAGCTCCTTTATCTCAGGCACTGGCTTATGCCCAGCAGAGCACTGCTCCTCCACAGACCCTGCTACACAGCCTGTACTGGTACCAGGGGGAGCATATAAATAGTAAATACACCAGCTCCTTTATCTCAGGCACTGGCTTATGCCCAGCAGAGCACTGCTCCTCCACAGACCCTGCTACACAGCCTGTACTGGTACCAGGGGGAGCATATAAATAGTAAATACACCAGCTCCTTTATCTCAGGCACTGGCTTATGTCCAGCAGAGCGCTGCTCCTCCCCAGACCCTGCTACACAGCCTTGTACTGGTACCAGGGGGAGCATATAAATAGTAAATACACCAGCTCCTTTATCTCAGGCACTGGCTTATGCCCAGCAGAGCACTGCTCCTCCACAGACCCTGCTACATTGCCTTGTGCTGGTACCAGGGGGAGCATATAAATAGTAAATACACCAGCTCCTTTATCTCAGGCACTGGCTTATGTCCAGCAGAGCACTGCTCCTCCACAGACCCTGCTACACAGCCTGTACTGGTACCAGGGGGAGCATATAAATAGTAAATACACCAGCTCCTTTATCTCAGGCACTGGCTTATGCCCAGCAGAGCACTGCTCCTCCCCAGACCCTGCTACATTGCCTTGTACTGGTACCAGGGGGAGCATATAAATAGTAAATACACCAGCTCCTTTATCTCAGGCACTGGCTTATGTCCAGCAGAGCACTGCTCCTCCACAGACCCTGCTACACAGCCTTGTACTGGTACCAGGGGGAGCATATAAATAGTAATACACCAGCTCCTTTATCTCAGGAACTGGCTTATGCCCAGCAGAGCACTGCTCCTCCTCAGACCCTGCTACACAGCATTGTACTGGTACCAGGGGGGAGCATATAAGTAGTAAATACACCAGCTCCTTTATCTCAGGCACTGGCTTATGTCCAGCAGAGCACTGCTCCTCCACAGACCCTGCTACACAGCCTTGTACTGGTACCAAGGGGGAGCATATAAATAGTAAATACACCAGCTCCTTTATCTCAGGCACTGGCTTATGCCCAGCAGAGCACTGCTCCTCCACAGACCCTGCTACACAGCCTGTACTGGTGCCAAGGGGGAGCATATAAATAGTAAATACACCAGCTCCTTTATCTCAGGCACTGGCTTATGCCCAGCAGAGCACTGCTCCTCCCCAGACCCTGCTACATTGCCTTGTACTGGTACCAGGGGGAGCATATAAATAGTAAATACACCAGCTCCTTTATCTCAGGCACTGGCTTATGTCCAGCAGAGCACTGCTCCTCCACAGACCCTGCTACACAGCCTGTACTGGTACCAGGGGGAGCATATAAATAGTAAATACACCAGCTCCTTTATCTCAGGCACTGGCTTATGCCCAGCAGAGCACTGCTCCTCCCCAGACCCTGCTACATTGCCTTGTACTGGTACCAGGGGGAGCATATAAATAGTAAATACACCAGCTCCTTTATCTCAGGCACTGGCTTATGTCCAGCAGAGCACTGCTCCTCCACAGACCCTGCTACACAGCCTTGTACTGGTACCAGGGGGAGCATATAAATAGTAATACACCAGCTCCTTTATCTCAGGAACTGGCTTATGCCCAGCAGAGCACTGCTCCTCCACAGACCCTGCTACACAGCCTGTACTGGTACCAGGGGGGAGCATATAAATAGTAAATACACCAGCTCCTTTATCTCAGGCACTGGCTTATGCCCAGCAGAGCACTGCTCCTCCACAGACCCTGCTACACAGCCTGTACTGGTACCAAGGGGGAGCATATAAATAGTAAATACACCAGCTCCTTTATCTCAGGCACTGGCTTATGTCCAGCAGAGCACTGCTCCTCCACAGACCCTGCTACACAGCCTTGTACTGGTACCAAGGGGGAGCATATAAATAGTAAATACACCAGCTCCTTTATCTCAGGCACTGGCTTATGCCCAGCAGAGCACTGCTCCTCCACAGACCCTGCTACACAGCCTGTACTGGTGCCAAGGGGGAGCATATAAATAGTAAATACACCAGCTCCTTTATCTCAGGCACTGGCTTATGCCCAGCAGAGCGCTGCTCCTCCACAGACCCTGCTACACAGCCTGTACTGGTACCAGGGGGGAGCATATAAATAGTAAATACACCAGCTCCTTTATCTCAGGCACTGGCTTATCCCCAGCAGAGCACTGCTCCTCCACAGACCCTGCTACACAGCCTTGTACTGGTACCAGGGGGGAGCATATAAATAGTACATACACCAGCTCCTTTATCTCAGGCACTGGCTTATGCCCAGCAGAGCACTGCTCCTCCCCAGACCCTGCTACACAGCCTTGTACTGGTACCAGGGGGAGCATATAAATAGTAAATACACCAGCTCCTTTATCTCAGGCACTGGCTTATGCCCAGCAGAGCACTGCTCCTCCCCAGACCCTGCTACACAGCCTTGTACTGATACCAAGGGGGAGCATATAAATAGTAAATACACCAGCTCCTTTATCTCAGGCACTGGCTTATGCCCAGCAGAGCACTGCTCCTCCACAGACCCTGCTACACAGCCCTGTACTGGTACCAAGGGGGGAGCATATAAATAGTAAATACACCAGCTCCTTTATCTCAGGCACTGGCTTATGTCCAGCAGAGCACTGCTCCTCCACAGACCCTGCTACACAGCCTGTACTGGTACCAGGGGGGAGCATATAAATAGTAAATACACCAGCTCCTTTATCTCAGGCACTGGCTTATGCCCAGCAGAGCACTGCTCCTCCACAGACCCTGCTACACAGCCTTGTACTGGTACCAGGGGGAGCATATAAATAGTAAATACACCAGCTCCTTTATCTCAGGCACTGGCTTATGTCCAGCAGAGCACTGCTCCTCCCCAGACCCTGCTACACAGCCTTGTACTGGTACCAGGGGGAGCATATAAATAGTAAATACGCCAGCTCCTTTATCTCAGGCACTGGCTTATGCCCAGCAGAGCACTGCTCCTCCCCAGACCCTGCTACATTGCCTTGTACTGGTACCAGGGGGAGCATATAAATAGTAAATACACCAGCTCCTTTATCTCAGGCACTGGCTTATGCCCAGCAGAGCACTGCTCCTCCCCAGACCCTGCTACATTGCCTTGTACTGGTACCAGGGGGAGCATATAAATAGTAAATACACCAGCTCCTTTATCTCAGGCACTGGCTTATGTCCAGCAGAGCACTGCTCCTCCCCAGACCCTGCTACATTGCCTTGTACTGGTACCAGGGGGAGCATATAAATAGTAAATACACCAGCTCCTTTATCTCAGGCACTGGCTTATGCCCAGCAGAGCACTGCTCCTCCACAGACCCTGCTACACAGCCTTGTACTGGTACCAGGGGGGAGCATATAAATAGTAAATACACCAGCTCCTTTATCTCAGGCACTGGCTTATGTCCAGCAGAGCACTGCTCCTCCCCAGACCCTGCTACATTGCCTTGTACTGGTACCAGGGGGAGCATATAAATAGTAAATACACCAGCTCCTTTATCTCAGGCACTGGCTTATGCCCAGCAGAGCACTGCTCCTCCACAGACCCTGCTACACAGCCTTGTACTGGTACCAGGGGGAGCATATAAATAGTAAATACACCAGCTCCTTTATCTCAGGCACTGGCTTATGCCCAGCAGAGCACTGCTCCTCCACAGACCCTGCTACACAGCCTTGTACTGGTACCAAGGGGGGAGCATATAAATAGTAAATACACCAGCTCCTTTATCTCAGGCACTGGCTTATGCCCAGCAGAGCACTGCTCATCCACAGACCCTGCTACACAGCCTTGTACTGGTACCAGGGGGAGCATATAAATAGTACATACACCAGCTCCTTTATCTCAGGCACTGGCTTATGCCCAGCAGAGCACTGCTCCTCCCCAGACCCTGCTACACAGCCTGTACTGGTACCAGGGGGAGCATATAAATAGTAAATACACCAGCTCCTTTATCTCAGGCACTGGCTTATGCCCAGCAGAGCACTGCTCCTCCCCAGACCCTGCTACACAGCCTGTACTGGTACCAGGGGGAGCATATAAATAGTAAATACACCAGCTCCTTTATCTCAGGCACTGGCTTATGTCCAGCAGAGCGCTGCTCCTCCCCAGACCCTGCTACACAGCCTTGTACTGGTACCAGGGGGAGCATATAAATAGTAAATACACCAGCTCCTTTATCTCAGGCACTGGCTTATGCCCAGCAGAGCACTGCTCCTCCACAGACCCTGCTACACAGCCTGTACTGGTACCAAGGGGGAGCATATAAATAGTAAATACACCAGCTCCTTTATCTCAGGCACTGGCTTATGTCCAGCAGAGCACTGCTCCTCCCCAGACCCTGCTACATTGCCTTGTACTGGTACCAGGGGGAGCATATAAATAGTAAATACACCAGCTCCTTTATCTCAGGCACTGGCTTATGCCCAGCAGAGCACTGCTCCTCCACAGACCCTGCTACACAGCCTGTACTGGTACCAGGGGGAGCATATAAATAGTAAATACACCAGCTCCTTTATCTCAGGCACTGGCTTATGCCCAGCAGAGCACTGCTCCTCCCCAGACCCTGCTACATTGCCTTGTACTGGTACCAGGGGGAGCATATAAATAGTAAATACACCAGCTCCTTTATCTCAGGCACTGGCTTATGTCCAGCAGAGCACTGCTCCTCCACAGACCCTGCTACACAGCCTGTACTGGTACCAGGGGGAGCATATAAATAGTAAATACACCAGCTCCTTTATCTCAGGCACTGGCTTATGCCCAGCAGAGCACTGCTCCTCCCCAGACCCTGCTACATTGCCTTGTACTGGTACCAGGGGGAGCATATAAATAGTAAATACACCAGCTCCTTTATCTCAGGCACTGGCTTATGTCCAGCAGAGCACTGCTCCTCCACAGACCCTGCTACACAGCCTTGTACTGGTACCAGGGGGAGCATATAAATAGTAATACACCAGCTCCTTTATCTCAGGAACTGGCTTATGCCCAGCAGAGCACTGCTCCTCCACAGACCCTGCAACACAGCCTGTACTGGTACCAGGGGGGAGCATATAAATAGTAAATACACCAGCTCCTTTATCTCAGGCACTGGCTTATGCCCAGCAGAGCACTGCTCCTCCACAGACCCTGCTACACAGCCTGTACTGGTACCAAGGGGGAGCATATAAATAGTAAATACACCAGCTCCTTTATCTCAGGCACTGGCTTATGTCCAGCAGAGCACTGCTCCTCCACAGACCCTGCTACACAGCCTTGTACTGGTACCAAGGGGGAGCATATAAATAGTAAATACACCAGCTCCTTTATCTCAGGCACTGGCTTATGCCCAGCAGAGCACTGCTCCTCCACAGACCCTGCTACACAGCCTGTACTGGTGCCAAGGGGGAGCATATAAATAGTAAATACACCAGCTCCTTTATCTCAGGCACTGGCTTATGCCCAGCAGAGCGCTGCTCCTCCACAGACCCTGCTACACAGCCTGTACTGGTACCAGGGGGGAGCATATAAATAGTAAATACACCAGCTCCTTTATCTCAGGCACTGGCTTATCCCCAGCAGAGCACTGCTCCTCCACAGACCCTGCTACACAGCCTTGTACTGGTACCAGGGGGGAGCATATAAATAGTACATACACCAGCTCCTTTATCTCAGGCACTGGCTTATGCCCAGCAGAGCACTGCTCCTCCCCAGACCCTGCTACACAGCCTTGTACTGGTACCAGGGGGGAGCATATAAATAGTAAATACACCAGCTCCTTTATCTCAGGCACTGGCTTATGCTCAGCAGAGCACTGCTCCTCCCCAGACCCTGCTACACAGCCTTGTACTGGTACCAGGGGGAGCATATAAATAGTAAATACACCAGCTCCTTTATCTCAGGCACTGGCTTATGCCCAGCAGAGCACTGCTCCTCCACAGACCCTGCTACACAGCCTTGTACTGGTACCAGGGGGAGCATATAAATAGTAAATATACCAGCTCCTTTATCTCAGGCACTGGCTTATCCCCAGCAGAGCACTGCTCCTCCACAGACCCTGCTACACAGCCTGTACTGGTACCAAGGGGGAGCATATAAATAGTAAATACACCAGCTCCTTTATCTCAGGCACTGGCTTATGCCCAGCAGAGCACTGCTCCTCCACAGACCCTGCTACACAGCCCTGTACTGGTACCAAGGGGGGAGCATATAAATAGTAAATACACCAGCTCCTTTATCTCAGGCACTGGCTTATGTCCAGCAGAGCACTGCTCCTCCACAGACCCTGCTACACAGCCTGTACTGGTACCAGGGGGGAGCATATAAATAGTAAATACACCAGCTCCTTTATCTCAGGCACTGGCTTATGCCCAGCAGAGCACTGCTCCTCCACAGACCCTGCTACACAGCCTTGTACTGGTACCAGGGGGAGCATATAAATAGTAAATACACCAGCTCCTTTATCTCAGGCACTGGCTTATGTCCAGCAGAGCACTGCTCCTCCCCAGACCCTGCTACACAGCCTTGTACTGGTACCAGGGGGAGCATATAAATAGTAAATACGCCAGCTCCTTTATCTCAGGCACTGGCTTATGCCCAGCAGAGCACTGCTCCTCCCCAGACCCTGCTACATTGCCTTGTACTGGTACCAGGGGGAGCATATAAATAGTAAATACACCAGCTCCTTTATCTCAGGCACTGGCTTATGCCCAGCAGAGCACTGCTCCTCCCCAGACCCTGCTACATTGCCTTGTACTGGTACCAGGGGGAGCATATAAATAGTAAATACACCAGCTCCTTTATCTCAGGCACTGGCTTATGTCCAGCAGAGCACTGCTCCTCCCCAGACCCTGCTACATTGCCTTGTACTGGTACCAGGGGGAGCATATAAATAGTAAATACACCAGCTCCTTTATCTCAGGCACTGGCTTATGCCCAGCAGAGCACTGCTCCTCCACAGACCCTGCTACACAGCCTTGTACTGGTACCAGGGGGGAGCATATAAATAGTAAATACACCAGCTCCTTTATCTCAGGCACTGGCTTATGTCCAGCAGAGCACTGCTCCTCCCCAGACCCTGCTACATTGCCTTGTACTGGTACCAGGGGGAGCATATAAATAGTAAATACACCAGCTCCTTTATCTCAGGCACTGGCTTATGCCCAGCAGAGCACTGCTCCTCCACAGACCCTGCTACACAGCCTTGTACTGGTACCAGGGGGAGCATATAAATAGTAAATACACCAGCTCCTTTATCTCAGGCACTGGCTTATGCCCAGCAGAGCACTGCTCCTCCACAGACCCTGCTACACAGCCTTGTACTGGTACCAAGGGGGGAGCATATAAATAGTAAATACACCAGCTCCTTTATCTCAGGCACTGGCTTATGCCCAGCAGAGCACTGCTCCTCCACAGACCCTGCTACACAGCCTTGTACTGGTACCAGGGGGAGCATATAAATAGTACATACACCAGCTCCTTTATCTCAGGCACTGGCTTATGCCCAGCAGAGCACTGCTCCTCCCCAGACCCTGCTACACAGCCTGTACTGGTACCAGGGGGAGCATATAAATAGTAAATACACCAGCTCCTTTATCTCAGGCACTGGCTTATGCCCAGCAGAGCACTGCTCCTCCACAGACCCTGCTACACAGCCTGTACTGGTACCAGGGGGAGCATATAAATAGTAAATACACCAGCTCCTTTATCTCAGGCACTGGCTTATGTCCAGCAGAGCGCTGCTCCTCCCCAGACCCTGCTACACAGCCTTGTACTGGTACCAGGGGGAGCATATAAATAGTAAATACACCAGCTCCTTTATCTCAGGCACTGGCTTATGCCCAGCAGAGCACTGCTCCTCCACAGACCCTGCTACACAGCCTGTACTGGTACCAAGGGGGAGCATATAAATAGTAAATACACCAGCTCCTTTATCTCAGGCACTGGCTTATGTCCAGCAGAGCACTGCTCCTCCCCAGACCCTGCTACATTGCCTTGTACTGGTACCAGGGGGAGCATATAAATAGTAAATACACCAGCTCCTTTATCTCAGGCACTGGCTTATGCCCAGCAGAGCACTGCTCCTCCACAGACCCTGCTACACAGCCTGTACTGGTACCAGGGGGAGCATATAAATAGTAAATACACCAGCTCCTTTATCTCAGGCACTGGCTTATGCCCAGCAGAGCACTGCTCCTCCCCAGACCCTGCTACATTGCCTTGTACTGGTACCAGGGGGAGCATATAAATAGTAAATACACCAGCTCCTTTATCTCAGGCACTGGCTTATGTCCAGCAGAGCACTGCTCCTCCACATACCCTGCTACACAGCCTGTACTGGTACCAGGGGGAGCATATAAAATAGTAAATACACCAGCTCCTTTATCTCAGGCACTGGCTTATGCCCAGCAGAGCACTGCTCCTCCCCAGACCCTGCTACATTGCCTTGTACTGGTACCAGGGGGAGCATATAAATAGTAAATACACCAGCTCCTTTATCTCAGGCACTGGCTTATGTCCAGCAGAGCACTGCTCCTCCACAGACCCTGCTACACAGCCTTGTACTGGTACCAGGGGGAGCATATAAATAGTAAATACACCAGCTCCTTTATCTCAGGCACTGGCTTATGCCCAGCAGAGCACTGCTCCTCCCCAGACCCTGCTACATTGCCTTGTACTGGTACCAGGGGGAGCATATAAATAGTAAATACACCAGCTCCTTTATCTCAGGCACTGGCTTATGTCCAGCAGAGCACTGCTCCTCCACAGACCCTGCTACACAGCCTTGTACTGGTACCAGGGGGAGCATATAAATAGTAATACACCAGCTCCTTTATCTCAGGAACTGGCTTATGCCCAGCAGAGCACTGCTCCTCCACAGACCCTGCTACACAGCCTTGTACTGGTACCAGGGGGGAGCATATAAGTAGTAAATACACCAGCTCCTTTATCTCAGGCACTGGCTTATGTCCAGCAGAGCACTGCTCCTCCACAGACCCTGCTACACAGCCTGTACTGGTACCAGTGGGAGCATATAAATAGTAAATACACCAGCTCCTTTATCTCAGGCACTGGCTTATGCCCAGCAGAGCACTGCTCCTCCACAGACCCTGCTACACAGCCTGTACTGGTGCCAAGGGGGAGCATATAAATAGTAAATACACCAGCTCCTTTATCTCAGGCACTGGCTTATGCCCAGCAGAGCACTGCTCCTCCCCAGACCCTGCTACATTGCCTTGTACTGGTACCAGGGGGAGCATATAAATAGTAAATACACCAGCTCCTTTATCTCAGGCACTGGCTTATGTCCAGCAGAGCACTGCTCCTCCACAGACCCTGCTTCACAGCCTGTACTGGTACCAGGGGGAGCATATAAATAGTAAATACACCAGCTCCTTTATCTCAGGCACTGGCTTATGCCCAGCAGAGCACTGCTCCTCCCCAGACCCTGCTACATTGCCTTGTACTGGTACCAGGGGGAGCATATAAATAGTAAATACACCAGCTCCTTTATCTCAGGCACTGGCTTATGTCCAGCAGAGCACTGCTCCTCCACAGACCCTGCTACACAGCCTTGTACTGGTACCAGGGGGAGCATATAAATAGTAATACACCAGCTCCTTTATCTCAGGAACTGGCTTATGCCCAGCAGAGCACTGCTCCTCCACAGACCCTGCTACACAGCCTGTACTGGTACCAGGGGGGAGCATATAAATAGTAAATACACCAGCTCCTTTATCTCAGGCACTGGCTTATGCCCAGCAGAGCACTGCTCCTCCACAGACCCTGCTACACAGCCTGTACTGGTACCAAGGGGGAGCATATAAATAGTAAATACACCAGCTCCTTTATCTCAGGCACTGGCTTATGTCCAGCAGAGCACTGCTCCTCCACAGACCCTGCTACACAGCCTTGTACTGGTACCAAGGGGGAGCATATAAATAGTAAATACACCAGCTCCTTTATCTCAGGCACTGGCTTATGCCCAGCAGAGCACTGCTCCTCCACAGACCCTGCTACACAGCCTGTACTGGTGCCAAGGGGGAGCATATAAATAGTAAATACACCAGCTCCTTTATCTCAGGCACTGGCTTATGCCCAGCAGAGCGCTGCTCCTCCACAGACCCTGCTACACAGCCTGTACTGGTACCAGGGGGGAGCATATAAATAGTAAATACACCAGCTCCTTTATCTCAGGCACTGGCTTATCCCCAGCAGAGCACTGCTCCTCCACAGACCCTGCTACACAGCCTTGTACTGGTACCAGGGGGGAGCATATAAATAGTACATACACCAGCTCCTTTATCTCAGGCACTGGCTTATGCCCAGCAGAGCACTGCTCCTCCCCAGACCCTGCTACACAGCCTTGTACTGGTACCAGGGGGGAGCATATAAATAGTAAATACACCAGCTCCTTTATCTCAGGCACTGGCTTATGCCCAGCAGAGCACTGCTCCTCCCCAGACCCTGCTACACAGCCTTGTACTGGTACCAGGGGGAGCATATAAATAGTAAATACACCAGCTCCTTTATCTCAGGCACTGGCTTATGTCCAGCAGAGCACTGCTCCTCCACAGACCCTGCTACACAGCCTTGTACTGGTACCAGGGGGAGCATATAAATAGTAAATACACCAGCTCCTTTATCTCAGGCACTGGCTTATGCCCAGCAGAGCACTGCTCCTCCCCAGACCCTGCTACACAGCCTTGTACTGGTACCAGGGGGAGCATATAAATAGTAAATACACCAGCTCCTTTATCTC
The DNA here is from genome assembly GCF_028390025.1 of Pseudophryne corroboree. Classification (NCBI taxonomy): domain Eukaryota; kingdom Metazoa; phylum Chordata; class Amphibia; order Anura; family Myobatrachidae; genus Pseudophryne; species Pseudophryne corroboree. Next base: position 29,469 of record NW_026968849.1, on the reverse strand, counting down.
AGGCACTGGCTTATGTCCAGCAGAGCACTGCTCCTCCACAGACCCTGCTACACAGCCTTGTACTGGTACCAGGGGGAGCATATAAATAGTAAATACACCAGCTCCTTTATCTCAGGCACTGGCTTATGCCCAGCAGAGCACTGCTCCTCCACAGACCCTGCTACACAGCCTTGTACTGGTACCAAGGGGGAGCATATAAATAGTAAATACACCAGCTCCTTTATCTCAGGCACTGGCTTATGTCCAGCAGAGCACTGCTCCTCCACAGACCCTGCTACACAGCCTTGCACTGGTACCAGGGGGGAGCATATAAATAGTAAATACACCAGCTCCTTTATCTCAGGCACTGGCTTATTCCCAGCAGAGCACTGCTCCTCCACAGATCCTGCTACACAGCCTGTACTGGAACCAGGGGGAGTATATAAATAGTAAATACACCAGCTCCTTTATCTCAGGCACTGGCTTATGCCCAGCAGAGCACTGCTCCTCCACAGACCCTGCTACACAGCCTTGTACTGGTACCAGGGGGGAGCATATAAATAGTAAATACACCAGCTCCTTTATCTCAGGCACTGGCTTATGCCCAGCAGAGCACTGCTCCTCCACAGACCCTGCTACACAGCCTTGTACTGGTACCAGGGGGGAGCATATAAATAGTAAATACACCAGCTCCTTTATCTCAGGCACTGGCTTATGCCCAGCTGAGCACTGCTTCTCCACAGACCCTGCTACACAGCCTGTACTGGTACCAGGGGGGAGCATATAAATAGTAAATACACCAGCTCCTTTATCTCAGGCACTGGCTTATGCCCAACAGAGCACTGCTCCTCCACAGACCCTGCTACACAGCCTTGTACTGGTACCAGGGGGAGCATATAAATAGTAAATATACCAGCTCCTTTATCTCAGGCACTGGCTTATCCCCAGCAGAGCACTGCTCCTCCACAGACCCTGCTACACAGCCTGTACTGGTACCAAGGGGGAGCATATAAATAGTAAATACACCAGCTCCTTTATCTCAGGCACTGGCTTATGCCCAGCAGAGCACTGCTCCTCCACAGACCCTGCTACACAGCCCTGTACTGGTACCAAGGGGGGAGCATATAAATAGTAAATACACCAGCTCCTTTATCTCAGGCACTGGCTTATGTCCAGCAGAGCACTGCTCCTCCACAGACCCTGCTACACAGCCTGTACTGGTACCAGGGGGGAGCATATAAATAGTAAATACACCAGCTCCTTTATCTCAGGCACTGGCTAATGCCCAACAGAGCACTGCTCCTCCACAGACCCTGCTACACAGCCTTGTACTGGTACCAGGGGGAGCATATAAATAGTAAATACACCAGCTCCTTTATCTCAGGCACTGGCTTATGTCCAGCAGAGCACTGCTCCTCCCCAGACCCTGCTACACAGCCTTGTACTGGTACCAGGGGGAGCATATAAATAGTAAATACGCCAGCTCCTTTATCTCAGGCACTGGCTTATGCCCAGCAGAGCACTGCTCCTCCCCAGACCCTGCTACATTGCCTTGTACTGGTACCAGGGGGAGCATATAAATAGTAAATACACCAGCTCCTTTATCTCAGGCACTGGCTTATGCCCAGCAGAGCACTGCTCCTCCCCAGACCCTGCTACATTGCCTTGTACTGGTACCAGGGGGAGCATATAAATAGTAAATACACCAGCTCCTTTATCTCAGGCACTGGCTTATGTCCAGCAGAGCACTGCTCCTCCCCAGACCCTGCTACATTGCCTTGTACTGGTACCAGGGGGAGCATATAAATAGTAAATACACCAGCTCCTTTATCTCAGGCACTGGCTTATGCCCAGCAGAGCACTGCTCCTCCACAGACCCTGCTACACAGCCTTGTACTGGTACCAGGGGGGAGCATATAAATAGTAAATACACCAGCTCCTTTATCTCAGGCACTGGCTTATGTCCAGCAGAGCACTGCTCCTCCCCAGACCCTGCTACATTGCCTTGTACTGGTACCAGGGGGAGCATATAAATAGTAAATACACCAGCTCCTTTATCTCAGGCACTGGCTTATGCCCAGCAGAGCACTGCTCCTCCACAGACCCTGCTACACAGCCTTGTACTGGTACCAGGGGGAGCATATAAATAGTAAATACACCAGCTCCTTTATCTCAGGCACTGGCTTATGCCCAGCAGAGCACTGCTCCTCCACAGACCCTGCTACACAGCCTTGTACTGGTACCAAGGGGGGAGCATATAAATAGTAAATACACCAGCTCCTTTATCTCAGGCACTGGCTTATGCCCAGCAGAGCACTGCTCCTCCACAGACCCTGCTACACAGCCTTGTACTGGTACCAGGGGGAGCATATAAATAGTACATACACCAGCTCCTTTATCTCAGGCACTGGCTTATGCCCAGCAGAGCACTGCTCCTCCCCAGACCCTGCTACACAGCCTGTACTGGTACCAGGGGGAGCATATAAATAGTAAATACACCAGCTCCTTTATCTCAGGCACTGGCTTATGCCCAGCAGAGCACTGCTCCTCCACAGACCCTGCTACACAACCTGTACTGGTACCAGGGGGAGCATATAAATAGTAAATACACCAGCTCCTTTATCTCAGGCACTTGCTTATGTCCAGCAGAGCGCTGCTCCTCCACAGACCCTGCTACACAGCCTTGTACTGGTACCAGGGGGAGCATATAAATAGTAAATACACCAGCTCCTTTATCTCAGGCACTGGCTTATGCCCAGCAGAGCACTGCTCCTCCACAGACCCTGCTACACAGCCTGTACTGGTACCAAGGGGGAGCATATAAATAGTAAATACACCAGCTCCTTTATCTCAGGCACTGGCTTATGTCCAGCAGAGCACTGCTCCTCCCCAGACCCTGCTACATTGCCTTGTACTGGTACCAGGGGGAGCATATAAATAGTAAATACACCAGCTCCTTTATCTCAGGCACTGGCTTATGCCCAGCAGAGCACTGCTCCTCCACAGACCCTGCTACACAGCCTGTACTGGTACCAGGGGGAGCATATAAATAGTAAATACACCAGCTCCTTTATCTCAGGCACTGGCTTATGCCCAGCAGAGCACTGCTCCTCCACAGATCCTGCTACATTGCCTTGTACTGGTACCAGGGGGAGCATATAAATAGTAAATACACCAGCTCCTTTATCTCAGACACTGGCTTATGCCCAGCAGAGCACTGCTCCTCCACAGACCCTGCTACACAGCCTGTACTGGTACCAGGGGGAGCATATAAATAGTAAATACACCAGCTCCTTTATCTCAGGCACTGGCTTATGCCCAGCAGAGCACTGCTCCTCCCCAGACCCTGCTACATTGCCTTGTACTGGTACCAGGGGGAGCATATAAATAGTAAATACACCAGCTCCTTTATCTCAGGCACTGGCTTATGTCCAGCAGAGCACTGCTCCTCCACAGACCCTGCTACACAGCCTGTACTGGTACCAGGGGGAGCATATAAATAGTAATACACCAGCTCCTTTATCTCAGGAACTGGCTTATGCCCAGCAGAGCACTGCTCCTCCACAGACCCTGCTACACAGCCTGTACTGGTACCAGGGGGAGCATATAAATAGTAAATACACCAGCTCCTTTATCTCAGGCACTGGCTTATGCCCAGCAGAGCACTGCTCCTCCACAGACCCTGCTACACAGCCTGTACTGGTACCAAGGGGGAGCATATAAATAGTAAATACACCAGCTCCTTTATCTCAGGCACTGGCTTATGTCCAGCAGAGCACTGCTCCTCCACAGACCCTGCTACACAGCCTTGTACTGGTACCAAGGGGGAGCATATAAATAGTAAATACACCAGCTCCTTTATCTCAGGCACTGGCTTATGCCCAGCAGAGCACTGCTCCTCCACAGACCCTGCTACACAGCCTGTACTGGTGCCAAGGGGGAGCATATAAATAGTAAATACACCAGCTCCTTTATCTCAGGCACTGGCTTATGCCCAGCAGAGCACTGCTCCTCCCCAGACCCTGCTACACAGCCTTGTACTGATACCAGGGGGGAGCATATAAATAGTAAATACACCAGCTCCTTTATCTCAGGCACTGGCTTATGCCCAGCAGAGCACTGCTCCTCCACAGACCCTGCTACACAGCCTGTACTGGTACCAGGGGGGAGCATATAAATAGTAAATACACCAGCTCCTTTATCTCAGGCACTGGCTTATGTCCAGCAGAGCGCTGCTCCTCCACAGACCCTGCTACACAGCCTGTACTGGTACCAGGGGGGAGCATATAAATAGTAAATACACCAGCTCCTTTATCTCAGGCACTGGCTTATGCCCAGCAGAGCACTGCTCCTCCACAGACCCTGCTACACAGTCTTGTACTGGTACCAGGGGGAGCATATAAATAGTAAATACACCAGCTCCTTTATCTCAGGCACTGGCTTATGCCCAGCAGAGCACTGCTCCTCCCCAGACCCTGCTACATTGCCTTGTACTGGTACCAGGGGGAGCATATAAATAGTAAATACACCAGCTCCTTTATCTCAGGCACTGGCTTATGTCCAGCAGAGCACTGCTCCTCCACAGACCCTGCTACACAGCCTTGTACTGGTACCAAGGGGGAGCATATAAATAGTAAATACACCAGCTCCTTTATCTCAGGCACTGGCTTATGCCCAGCAGAGCACTGCTCCTCCACAGACCCTGCTACACAGCCTGTACTGGTGCCAAGGGGGAGCATATAAATAGTAAATACACCAGCTCCTTTATCTCAGGCACTGGCTTATGCCCAGCAGAGCACTGCTCCTCCCCAGACCCTGCTACACAGCCTTGTACTGATACCAGGGGGGAGCATATAAATAGTAAATACACCAGCTCCTTTATCTCAGGCACTGGCTTATGCCCAGCAGAGCACTGCTCCTCCACAGACCCTGCTACACAGCCTGTACTGGTACCAGGGGGGAGCATATAAATAGTAAATACACCAGCTCCTTTATCTCAGGCACTGGCTTATGTCCAGCAGAGCGCTGCTCCTCCACAGACCCTGCTACACAGCCTGTACTGGTACCAGGGGGGAGCATATAAATAGTAAATACACCAGCTCCTTTATCTCAGGCACTGGCTTATGCCCAGCAGAGCACTGCTCCTCCACAGACCCTGCTACACAGCCTGTACTGGTGCCAAGGGGGAGCATATAAATAGTAAATACACCAGCTCCTTTATCTCAGGCACTGGCTTATGCCCAGCAGAGCACTGCTCCTCCCCAGACCCTGCTACACAGCCTTGTACTGATACCAGGGGGGAGCATATAAATAGTAAATACACCAGCTCCTTTATCTCAGGCACTGGCTTATGCCCAGCAGAGCACTGCTCCTCCACAGACCCTGCTACACAGCCTGTACTGGTACCAGGGGGGAGCATATAAATAGTAAATACACCAGCTCCTTTATCTCAGGCACTGGCTTATGTCCAGCAGAGCGCTGCTCCTCCACAGACCCTGCTACACAGCCTGTACTGGTACCAGGGGGGAGCATATAAATAGTAAATACACCAGCTCCTTTATCTCAGGCACTGGCTTATGCCCAGCAGAGCACTGCTCCTCCACAGACCCTGCTACACAGTCTTGTACTGGTACCAAGGGGGAGCATATAAATAGTAAATACACCAGCTCCTTTATCTCAGGCACTGGCTTATCCCCAGCAGAGCACTGCTCCTCCACAGACCCTGCTACACAGCCTTGTACTGGTAGCAGGGGGAGCATATAAATAGTAAATACACCAGCTCCTTTATCTCAGGCACTGGCTTATGCCCAGCAGAGCACTGCTCCTCCACAGACCCTGCTACACAGCCTTGTACTGGTACCAGGGGGGAGCATATAAATAGTAAATACACCAGCTCCTTTATCTCAGGCACTGGCTTATGTCCAGCAGAGCACTGCTCCTCCACAGACCCTGCTACACAGCCTTGTACTGGTACCAGGGGGGGAGCATATAAATAGTAAATACACCAGCTCCTTTATCTCAGGCACTGGCTTATGCCCAGCAGAGCACTGCTCCTCCACAGACCCTGCTACACAGTCTTGTACTGGTACCAGGGGGAGCATATAAATAGTAAATACACCAGCTCCTTTATCTCAGGCACTGGCTTATGCCCAGCAGAGCGCTGCTCCTCCACAGACCCTGCTACACAGCCTGTACTGGTACCAGGGGGAGCATATAAATAGTAAATACACCAGCTCCTTTATCTCAGGCACTGGCTTATGCCCAGCAGAGCACTGCTCCTCCACAGACCCTGCTACACAGCCTGTACTGGTGCCAAGGGGGAGCATATAAATAGTAAATACACCAGCTCCTTTATCTCAGGCACTGGCTTATGCCCAGCAGAGCACTGCTCCTCCCCAGACCCTGCTACACAGCCTTGTACTGATACCAGGGGGGAGCATATAAATAGTAAATACACCAGCTCCTTTATCTCAGGCACTGGCTTATGCCCAGCAGAGCACTGCTCCTCCACAGACCCTGCTACACAGCCTGTACTGGTACCAGGGGGGAGCATATAAATAGTAAATACACCGGCTCCTTTATCTGAGGCACTGGCTTATGTCCAGCAGAGCGCTGCTCCTCCACAGACCCTGCTACACAGCCTGTACTGGTACCAGGGGGGAGCATATAAATAGTAAATACACCAGCTCCTTTATCTCAGGCACTGGCTTATGCCCAGCAGAGCACTGCTCCTCCACAGACCCTGCTACACAGTCTTGTACTGGTACCAGGGGGAGCATATAAATAGTAAATACACCAGCTCCTTTATCTCAGGCACTGGCTTATGCCCAGCAGAGCACTGCTCCTCCACAGACCCTGCTACACAGCCTTGTACTGGTACCAGGGGGGAGCATATAAATAGTAAATACACCAGCTCCTTTATCTCAGGCACTGGCTTATGTCCAGCAGAGCACTGCTCCTCCACAGACCCTGCTACACAGCCTTGTACTGGTACCAGGGGGGGAGCATATAAATAGTAAATACACCAGCTCCTTTATCTCAGGCACTGGCTTATGCCCAGCAGAGCACTGCTCCTCCACAGACCCTGCTACACAGTCTTGTACTGGTACCAGGGGGAGCATATAAATAGTAAATACACCAGCTCCTTTATCTCAGGCACTGGCTTATGCCCAGCAGAGCGCTGCTCCTCCACAGACCCTGCTACACAGCCTGTACTGGTACCAGGGGGAGCATATAAATAGTAAATACACCAGCTCCTTTATCTCAGGCACTGGCTTATGCCCAGCAGAGCACTGCTCCTCCACAGACCCTGCTACACAGCCTTGTACTGGTACCAGGGGGAGCATATAAATAGTAAATACACCAGCTCCTTTATCTCAGGCACTGGCTTATGCCCAGCAGAGCACTGCTCCTCCACAGACCCTGCTACACAGCCTTGTACTGGTACCAGGGGGAGCATATAAATAGTAAATACACCAGCTCCTTTATCTCAGGCACTGGCTTATGTCCAGCAGAGCACTGCTCCTCCACAGACCCTGCTACACAGCCTTGTACTGGTACCAGGGGGGGAGCATATAAATAGTAAATACACCAGCTCCTTTATCTCAGGCACTGGCTTATGCCCAGCAGAGCACTGCTCCTCCACAGACCCTGCTACACAGCCTTGTACTGGTACCAGGGGGGAGCATATAAATAGTAAATACACCAGCTCCTTTATCTCAGGCACTGGCTTATGCCCAGCAGAGCGCTGCTCCTCCACAGACCCTGCTACACAGCCTGTACTGGTACCAGGGGGAGCATATAAATAGTAAATACACCAGCTCCTTTATCTCAGGCACTGGCTTATGCCCAGCAGAGCACTGCTCCTCCACAGACCCTGCTACACAGCCTTGTACTGGTACCAGGGGGGAGCATATAAATAGTAAATACACCAGCTCCTTTATCTCAGGCACTGGCTTATGTCCAGCAGAGCGCTGCTCCTCCACAGACCCTGCTACACAGCCTTGTACTGGTACCAAGGGGGAGCATATAAATAGTAAATACACCAGCTCCTTTATCTCAGGCACTGGCTTATGTCCAGCAGAGCACTGCTCCTCCACAGACCCTGCTACACAGCCTGTACTGGTACCAGGGGGAGCATATAAATAGTAAATACACCAGCTCCTTTATCTCAGGCACTGGCTTATGCCCAGCAGAGCGCTGCTCCTCCACAGACCCTGCTACACAGCCTGTACTGGTACCAGGGGGAGCATATAAATAGTAAATACACCAGCTCCTTTATCTCAGGCACTGGCTTATGCCCAGCAGAGCACTGCTCCTCCACAGACCCTGCTACACAGCCTTGTACTGGTACCAGGGGGGAGCATATAAATAGTAAATACATCAGCTCCTTTATCTCAGGCACTGGCTTATGTCCAGCAGAGCGCTGCTCCTCCACAGACCCTGCTACACAGCCTTGTACTGGTACCAAGGGGGAGCATATAAATAGTAAATACACCAGCTCCTTTATCTCAGGCACTGGCTTATGTCCAGCAGAGCACTGCTCCTCCACAGACCCTGCTACACAGCCTGTACTGGTACCAGGGGGAGCATATAAATAGTAAATACACCAGCCCCTTTATCTCAGGCACTGGCTTATCCCCAGCAGAGCACTGCTCCTCCACAGACCCTGCTACACAGCCTTGTACTGGTACCAGGGGGGAGCATATAAATAGTAAATACACCAGCTCCTTTATCTCAGGCACTGGCTTATGCCCAGCAGAGCACTGCTCCTCCACAGACCCTGCTACACAGCCTTGTACTGGTACCAGGGGGAGCATATAAATAGTAAATACACCAGCTCCTTTATCTCAGGCACTGGCTTATGCCCAGCAGAGCACTGCTCCTCCACAGACCCTGCTACACAGCCTGTACTGGTACCAGGGGGAGCATATAAATAGTAAATACACCAGCTCCTTTATCTCAGGCACTGGCTTATGTCCAGCGGAGCGCTGCTCCTCCACAGACCCTGCTACACAGCCTTGTACTGGTACCAGGGGGAGCATATAAATAGTAAATACACCAGCTCCTTTATCTCAGGCACTGGCTTATGCCCAGCAGAGCACTGCTCCTCCACAGACCCTGCTACACAGCCTTGTACTGGTACCAGGGGGAGCATATAAATAGTAAATACACCAGCTCCTTTATCTCAGGCACTGGCTTATGCCCAGCAGAGCACTGCTCCTCCCCAGACCCTGCTACACAGCCTTGTACTGATACCAGGGGGGAGCATATAAATAGTAAATACACCAGCTCCTTTATCTCAGGCACTGGCTTATGCCCAGCAGAGCGCTGCTCCTCCACAGACCCTGCTACACAGCCTGTACTGGTACCAGGGGGAGCATATAAATAGTAAATACACCAGCTCCTTTATCTCAGGCACTGGCTTATGCCCAGCAGAGCACTGCTCCTCCACAGACCCTGCTACACAGCCTTGTACTGGTACCAGGGGGGAGCATATAAATAGTAAATACACCAGCTCCTTTATCTCAGGCACTGGCTTATGTCCAGCAGAGCGCTGCTCCTCCACAGACCCTGCTACACAGCCTTGTACTGGTACCAAGGGGGAGCATATAAATAGTAAATACACCAGCTCCTTTATCTCAGGCACTGGCTTATGTCCAGCAGAGCACTGCTCCTCCACAGACCCTGCTACACAGCCTGTACTGGTACCAGGGGGAGCATATAAATAGTAAATACACCAGCTCCTTTATCTCAGGCACTGGCTTATGCCCAGCAGAGCGCTGCTCCTCCACAGACCCTGCTACACAGCCTGTACTGGTACCAGGGGGAGCATATAAATAGTAAATACACCAGCTCCTTTATCTCAGGCACTGGCTTATGCCCAGCAGAGCACTGCTCCTCCACAGACCCTGCTACACAGCCTTGTACTGGTACCAGGGGGGAGCATATAAATAGTTAATACACCAGCTCCTTTATCTCAGGCACTGGCTTATGTCCAGCAGAGCGCTGCTCCTCCACAGACCCTGCTACACAGCCTTGTACTGGTACCAAGGGGGAGCATATAAATAGTAAATACACCAGCTCCTTTATCTCAGGCACTGGCTTATGTCCAGCAGAGCACTGCTCCTCCACAGACCCTGCTACACAGCCTGTACTGGTACCAGGGGGAGCATATAAATAGTAAATACACCAGCTCCTTTATCTCAGGCACTGGCTTATCCCCAGCAGAGCACTGCTCCTCCACAGACCCTGCTACACAGCCTTGTACTGGTACCAGGGGGGAGCATATAAATAGTAAATACACCAGCTCCTTTATCTCAGGCACTGGCTTATGCCCAGCAGAGCACTGCTCCTCCACAGACCCTGCTACACAGCCTTGTACTGGTACCAGGGGGGAGCATATAAATAGTAAATACACCAGCTCCTTTATCTCAGGCACTGGCTTATGCCCAGCAGAGCACTGCTCCTCCACAGACCCTGCTACACAGCCTGTACTGGTACCAGGGGGAGCATATAAATAGTAAATACACCAGCTCCTTTATCTCAGGCACTGGCTTATGCCCAGCAGAGCACTGCTCCTCCACAGACCCTGCTACACAGCCTGTACTGGTACCAGGGGGAGCATATAAATAGTAAATACACCAGCTCCTTTATCTCAGGCACTGGCTTATGTCCAGCAGAGCGCTGCTCCTCCACAGACCCTGCTACACAGCCTTGTACTGGTACCAGGGGGAGCATATAAATAGTAAATACACCAGCTCCTTTATCTCAGGCACTGGCTTATGCCCAGCAGAGCACTGCTCCTCCACAGACCCTGCTACACAGCCTTGTACTGGTACCAGGGGGAGCATATAAATAGTAAATACACCAGCTCCTTTATCTCAGGCACTGGCTTATGCCCAGCAGAGCACTGCTCCTCCCCAGACCCTGCTACACAGCCTTGTACTGATACCAGGGGGGAGCATATAAATAGTAAATACACCAGCTCCTTTATCTCAGGCACTGGCTTATGCCCAGCAGAGCACTGCTCCTCCACAGACCCTGCTACACAGCCTGTACTGGTACCAGGGGGGAGCATATAAATAGTAAATACACCAGCTCCTTTATCTCAGGCACTGGCTTATGTCCAGCAGAGCGCTGCTCCTCCACAGACCCTGCTACACAGCCTGTACTGGTACCAGGGGGGAGCATATAAATAGTAAATACACCAGCTCCTTTATCTCAGGCACTGGCTTATGCCCAGCAGAGCACTGCTCCTCCACAGACCCTGCTACACAGTCTTGTACTGGTACCAGGGGGAGCATATAAATAGTAAATACACCAGCTCCTTTATCTCAGGCACTGGCTTATGCCCAGCAGAGCACTGCTCCTCCACAGACCCTGCTACACAGCCTTGTACTGGTACCAGGGGGGAGCATATAAATAGTAAATACACCAGCTCCTTTATCTCAGGCACTGGCTTATGTCCAGCAGAGCACTGCTCCTCCACAGACCCTGCTACACAGCCTTGTACTGGTACCAGGGGGGGAGCATATAAATAGTAAATACACCAGCTCCTTTATCTCAGGCACTGGCTTATGCCCAGCAGAGCACTGCTCCTCCACAGACCCTGCTACACAGTCTTGTACTGGTACCAGGGGGAGCATATAAATAGTAAATACACCAGCTCCTTTATCTCAGGCACTGGCTTATGCCCAGCAGAGCGCTGCTCCTCCACAGACCCTGCTACACAGCCTGTACTGGTACCAGGGGGAGCATATAAATAGTAAATACACCAGCTCCTTTATCTCAGGCACTGGCTTATGCCCAGCAGAGCACTGCTCCTCCACAGACCCTGCTACACAGCCTGTACTGGTGCCAAGGGGGAGCATATAAATAGTAAATACACCAGCTCCTTTATCTCAGGCACTGGCTTATGCCCAGCAGAGCACTGCTCCTCCCCAGACCCTGCTACACAGCCTTGTACTGATACCAGGGGGGAGCATATAAATAGTAAATACACCAGCTCCTTTATCTCAGGCACTGGCTTATGCCCAGCAGAGCACTGCTCCTCCACAGACCCTGCTACACAGCCTGTACTGGTACCAGGGGGGAGCATATAAATAGTAAATACACCAGCTCCTTTATCTCAGGCACTGGCTTATGTCCAGCAGAGCGCTGCTCCTCCACAGACCCTGCTACACAGCCTGTACTGGTACCAGGGGGGAGCATATAAATAGTAAATACACCAGCTCCTTTATCTCAGGCACTGGCTTATGCCCAGCAGAGCACTGCTCCTCCACAGACCCTGCTACACAGTCTTGTACTGGTACCAGGGGGAGCATATAAATAGTAAATACACCAGCTCCTTTATCTCAGGCACTGGCTTAAGCCCAGCAGAGCACTGCTCCTCCACAGACCCTGCTACACAGCCTTGTACTGGTACCAGGGGGGAGCATATAAATAGTAAATACACCAGCTCCTTTATCTCAGGCACTGGCTTATGCCCAGCAGAGCACTGCTCCTCCACAGACCCTGCTACACAGTCTTGTACTGGTACCAGGGGGAGCATATAAATAGTAAATACACCAGCTCCTTTATCTCAGGCACTGGCTTATGCCCAGCAGAGCGCTGCTCCTCCACAGACCCTGCTACACAGCCTGTACTGGTACCAGGGGGAGCATATAAATAGTAAATACACCAGCTCCTTTATCTCAGGCACTGGCTTATGCCCAGCAGAGCACTGCTCCTCCACAGACCCTGCTACACAGCCTTGTACTGGTACCAGGGGGAGCATATAAATAGTAAATACACCAGCTCCTTTATCTCAGGCACTGGCTTATGCCCAGCAGAGCACTGCTCCTCCACAGACCCTGCTACACAGCCTTGTACTGGTACCAGGGGGAGCATATAAATAGTAAATACACCAGCTCCTTTATCTCAGGCACTGGCTTATGCCCAGCAGAGCACTGCTCCTCCACAGACCCTGCTACACAGCCTTGTACTGGTACCAGGGGGAGCATATAAATAGTAAATACACCAGCTCCTTTATCGCAGGCACTGGCTTATGTCCAGCAGAGCACTGCTCCTCCACAGACCCTGCTACACAGCCTTGTACTGGTACCAGGGGGGGAGCATATAAATAGTAAATACACCAGCTCCTTTATCTCAGGCACTGGCTTATGCCCAGCAGAGCACTGCTCCTCCACAGACCCTGCTACACAGTCTTGTACTGGTACCAGGGGGAGCATATAAATAGTAAATACACCAGCTCCTTTATCTCAGGCACTGGCTTATGCCCAGCAGAGCGCTGCTCCTCCACAGACCCTGCTACACAGCCTGTACTGGTACCAGGGGGAGCATATAAATAGTAAATACACCAGCTCCTTTATCTCAGGCACTGGCTTATGCCCAGCAGAGCACTGCTCCTCCACAGACCCTGCTACACAGCCTTGTACTGGTACCAGGGGGGAGCACATAAATAGTAAATACACCAGCTCCTTTATCTCAGGCACTGGCTTATGTCCAGCAGAGCGCTGCTCCTCCACAGACCCTGCTACACAGCCTTGTACTGGTACCAAGGGGGAGCATATAAATAGTAAATACACCAGCTCCTTTATCTCAGGCACTGGCTTATGTCCAGCAGAGCACTGCTCCTCCACAGACCCTGCTACACAGCCTTGTACTGGTACCAGGGGGAGCATATAAATAGTAAATACACCAGCTCCTTTATCTCAGGCACTGGCTTATGCCCAGCAGAGCGCTGCTCCTCCACAGACCCTGCTACACAGCCTTGTACTGGTACCAGGGGGAGCATATAAATAGTAAATACACCAGCTCCTTTATCTCAGGCACTGGCTTATGCCCAGCAGAGCACTGCTCCTCCACAGACCCTGCTACACAGCCTTGTACTGGTACCAGGGGGGAGCATATAAATAGTAAATACACCAGCTCCTTTATCTCAGGCACTGGCTTATGCCCAGCAGAGCACTGCTCCTCCACAGACCCTGCTACACAGTCTTGTACTGGTACCAGGGGGAGCATATAAATAGTAAATACACCAGCTCCTTTATCTCAGGCACTGGCTTATGCCCAGCAGAGCGCTGCTCCTCCACAGACCCTGCTACACAGCCTGTACTGGTACCAGGGGGAGCATATAAATAGTAAATACACCAGCTCCTTTATCTCAGGCACTGGCTTATGCCCAGCAGAGCACTGCTCCTCCACAGACCCTGCTACACAGCCTTGTACTGGTACCAGGGGGAGCATATAAATAGTAAATACACCAGCTCCTTTATCTCAGGCACTGGCTTATGCCCAGCAGAGCACTGCTCCTCCACAGACCCTGCTACACAGCCTTGTACTGGTACCAGGGGGAGCATATAAATAGTAAATACACCAGCTCCTTTATCTCAGGCACTGGCTTATGTCCAGCAGAGCACTGCTCCTCCACAGACCCTGCTACACAGCCTTGTACTGGTACCAGGGGGGGAGCATATAAATAGTAAATACACCAGCTCCTTTATCTCAGGCACTGGCTTATGCCCAGCAGAGCACTGCTCCTCCACAGACCCTGCTACACAGTCTTGTACTGGTACCAGGGGGAGCATATAAATAGTAAATACACCAGCTCCTTTATCTCAGGCACTGGCTTATGCCCAGCAGAGCGCTGCTCCTCCACAGACCCTGCTACACAGCCTGTACTGGTACCAGGGGGAGCATATAAATAGTAAATACACCAGCTCCTTTATCTCAGGCACTGGCTTATGCCCAGCAGAGCACTGCTCCTCCACAGACCCTGCTACACAGCCTTGTACTGGTACCAGGGGGGAGCATATAAATAGTAAATACACCAGCTCCTTTATCTCAGGCACTGGCTTATGTCCAGCAGAGCGCTGCTCCTCCACAGACCCTGCTACACAGCCTTGTACTGGTACCAAGGGGGAGCATATAAATAGTAAATACACCAGCTCCTTTATCTCAGGCACTGGCTTATGTCCAGCAGAGCACTGCTCCTCCACAGACCCTGCTACACAGCCTTGTACTGGTACCAGTGGGAGCATATAAATAGTAAATACACCAGCTCCTTTATCTCAGGCACTGGCTTATGCCCAGCAGAGCGCTGCTCCTCCACAGACCCTGCTACACAGCCTTGTACTGGTACCAGGGGGAGCATATAAATAGTAAATACACCAGCTCCTTTATCTCAGGCACTGGCTTATGCCCAGCAGAGCACTGCTCCTCCACAGACCCTGCTACACAGCCTGTACTGGTACCAGGAGGGAGCATATAAATAGTAATTACACCAGCTCCTTTATCTCAGGCACTGGCTTATGTCCAGCAGAGCACTGCTCCTCCACAGACCCTGCTACACAGCCTTGTACTGGTACCAGGGGGAGCATATAAATAGTAAATACACCAGCTCCTTTATCTCAGGCACTGGCTTATGCCCAGCAGAGCGCTGCTCCTCCACAGACCCTGCTACACAGCCTTGTACTGGTACCAGGGGGAGCATATAAATAGTAAATACACCAGCTCCTTTATCTCAGGCACTGGCTTATGCCCAGCAGAGCACTGCTCCTCCACAGACCCTGCTACACAGCCTGTACTGGTACCAGGGGGAGCATATAAATAGTAAATACACCAGCTCCTTTATCTCAGGCACTGGCTTATGTCCAGCAGAGCACTGCTCCTCCACAGACCCTGCTACACAGCCTTGTACTGGTACCAGGGGGAGCATATAAATAGTAAATACACCAGCTCCTTTATCTCAGGCACTGGCTTATGCCCAGCAGAGCGCTGCTCCTCCACAGACCCTGCTACACAGCCTTGTACTGGTACCAGGGGGAGCATATAAATAGTAAATACACCAGCTCCTTTATCTCAGGCACTGGCTTATGCCCAGCAGAGCACTGCTCCTCCACAGACCCTGCTACACAGCCTGTACTGGTACCAGGGGGAGCATATAAATAGTAAATACACCAGCTCCTTTATCTCAGGCACTGGCTTATGTCCAGCAGAGCACTGCTCCTCCACAGACCCTGCTACACAGCCTTGTACTGGTACCAGGGGGAGCATATAAATAGTAAATACACCAGCTCCTTTATCTCAGGCACTGGCTTATGCCCAGCAGAGCGCTGCTCCTCCACAGACCCTGCTACACAGCCTTGTACTGGTACCAGGGGGAGCATATAAATAGTAAATACACCAGCTCCTTTATCTCAGGCACTGGCTTATGCCCAGCAGAGCACTGCTCCTCCACAGACCCTGCTACACAGCCTGTACTGGTACCAGGGGGAGCATATAAATAGTAAATACACCAGCTCCTTTATCTCAGGCACTGGCTTATGTCCAGCAGAGCACTGCTCCTCCACAGACCCTGCTACACAGCCTTGTACTGGTACCAGGGGGAGCATATAAATAGTAAATACACCAGCTCCTTTATCTCAGGCACTGGCTTATGCCCAGCAGAGCACTGCTCCTCCACAGACCCTGCTACACAGCCTTGTACTGGTACCAGGGGGAGCATATAAATAGTAAATACACCAGCTCCTTTATCTCAGGCACTGGCTTATGTCCAGCAGAGCACTGCTCCTCCACAGACCCTGCTACACAGCCTGTACTGGTACCAGGGGGGAGCATATAAATAGTAAATACACCAGCTCCTTTATCTCAGGCACTGGCTTATGCCCAGCAGAGCACTGCTCCTCCACAGACCCTGCTACACAGCCTTGTACTGGTACCAGGGGGGAGCATATAAATAGTAAATACACCAGCTCCTTTATCTCAGGCACTGGCTTATGTCCAGCAGAGCGCTGCTCCTCCACAGACCCTGCTACACAGCCTTGTACTGGTACCAAGGGGGAGCATATAAATAGTAAATACACCAGCTCCTTTATCTCAGGCACTGGCTTATGTCCAGCAGAGCACTGCTCCTCCACAGACCCTGCTACACAGCCTGTACTGGTACCAGGGGGAGCATATAAATAGTAAATACACCAGCCCCTTTATCTCAGGCACTGGCTTATCCCCAGCAGAGCACTGCTCCTCCACAGACCCTGCTACACAGCCTTGTACTGGTACCAGGGGGGAGCATATAAATAGTAAATACACCAGCTCCTTTATCTCAGGCACTGGCTTATGCCCAGCAGAGCACTGCTCCTCCACAGACCCTGCTACACAGCCTTGTACTGGTACCAGGGGGGAGCATATAAATAGTAAATACACCAGCTCCTTTATCTCAGGCACTGGCTTATGCCCAGCAGAGCACTGCTCCTCCACAGACCCTGCTACACAGCCTGTACTGGTACCAGGGGGAGCATATAAATAGTAAATACACCAGCTCCTTTATCTCAGGCACTGGCTTATGTCCAGCAGAGCGCTGCTCCTCCACAGACCCTGCTACACAGCCTTGTACTGGTACCAGGGGGAGCATATAAATAGTAAATACACCAGCTCCTTTATCTCAGGCACTGGCTTATGCCCAGCAGAGCACTGCTCCTCCACAGACCCTGCTACACAGCCTTGTACTGGTACCAGGGGGAGCATATAAATAGTAAATACACCAGCTCCTTTATCTCAGGCACTGGCTTAAGCCCAGCAGAGCACTGCTCCTCCCCAGACCCTGCTACACAGCCTTGTACTGATACCAGGGGGGAGCATATAAATAGTAAATACACCAGCTCCTTTATCTCAGGCACTGGCTTATGCCCAGCAGAGCACTGCTCCTCCACAGACCCTGCTACACAGCCTGTACTGGTACCAGGGGGGAGCATATAAATAGTAAATACACCAGCTCCTTTATCTCAGGCACTGGCTTATGCCCAGCAGAGCACTGCTCCTCCACAGACCCTGCTACACAGTCTTGTACTGGTACCAGGGGGAGCATATAAATAGTAAATACACCAGCTCCTTTATCTCAGGCACTGGCTTATGCTCCACAGACCCTGCTACACAGCCTTGTACTGGTACCAGGGGGGAGCATATAAATAGTAAATACACCAGCTCCTTTATCTCAGGCACTGGCTTATGCCCAGCAGAGCACTGCTCCTCCACAGACCCTGCTACACAGTCTTGTACTGGTACCAGGGGGAGCATATAAATAGTAAATACACCAGCTCCTTTATCTCAGGCACTGGCTTATGCCCAGCAGAGCGCTGCTCCTCCACAGACCCTGCTACACAGCCTGTACTGGTACCAGGGGGAGCATATAAATAGTAAATACACCAGCTCCTTTATCTCAGGCACTGGCTTATGCCCAGCAGAGCACTGCTCCTCCACAGACCCTGCTACACAGCCTGTACTGGTGCCAAGGGGGAGCATATAAATAGTAAATACACCAGCTCCTTTATCTCAGGCACTGGCTTATGCCCAGCAGAGCACTGCTCCTCCCCAGACCCTGCTACACAGCCTTGTACTGATACCAGGGGGGAGCATATAAATAGTAAATACACCAGCTCCTTTATCTCAGGCACTGGCTTATGCCCAGCAGAGCACTGCTCCTCCACAGACCCTGCTACACAGCCTGTACTGGTACCAGGGGGGAGCATATAAATAGTAAATACACCAGCTCCTTTATCTCAGGCACTGGCTTATGTCCAGCAGAGCGCTGCTCCTCCACAGACCCTGCTACACAGCCTGTACTGGTACCAGGGGGGAGCATATAAATAGTAAATACACCAGCTCCTTTATCTCAGGCACTGGCTTATGCCCAGCAGAGCACTGCTCCTCCACAGACCCTGCTACACAGTCTTGTACTGGTACCAGGGGGAGCATATAAATAGTAAATACACCAGCTCCTTTATCTCAGGCACTGGCTTATGCCCAGCAGAGCACTGCTCCTCCACAGACCCTGCTACACAGCCTTGTACTGGTACCAGGGGGGAGCATATAAATAGTAAATACACCAGCTCCTTTATCTCAGGCACTGGCTTATGTCCAGCAGAGCACTGCTCCTCCACAGACCCTGCTACACAGCCTTGTACTGGTACCAGGGGGGGAGCATATAAATAGTAAATACACCAGATCCTTTATCTCAGGCACTGGCTTATGCCCAGCAGAGCACTGCTCATCCACAGACCCTGCTACACAGTCTTGTACTGGTACCAGGGGGAGCATATAAATAGTAAATACACCAGCTCCTTTATCTCAGGCACTGGCTTATGCCCAGCAGAGCACTGCTCCTCCACAGACCCTGCTACACAGCCTTGTACTGGTACCAGGGGGAGCATATAAATAGTAAATACACCAGCTCCTTTATCTCAGGCACTGGCTTATGCCCAGCAGAGCGCTGCTCCTCCACAGACCCTGCTACACAGCCTTGTACTGGTACCAGGGGGAGCATATAAATAGTAAATACACCAGCTCCTTTATCTCAGGCACTGGCTTATGCCCAGCAGAGCACTGCTCCTCCACAGACCCTGCTACACAGCCTGTACTGGTACCAGGGGGGAGCATATAAATAGTAAATACACCAGCTCCTTTATCTCAGGCACTGGCTTATGTCCAGCAGAGCACTGCTCCTCCACAGACCCTGCTACACAGCCTTGTACTGGTACCAGGGGGAGCATATAAATAGTAAATACACCAGCTCCTTTATCTCAGGCACTGGCTTATGCCCAGCAGAGCACTGCTCCTCCACAGACCCTGCTACACAGCCTTGTACTGGTACCAGGGGGAGCATATAAATAGTAAATACACCAGCTCCTTTATCTCAGGCACTGGCTTATGTCCAGCAGAGCACTGCTCCTCCACAGACCCTGCTACACAGCCTGTACTGGTACCAGGGGGAGCATATAAATAGTAAATACACCAGCTCCTTTATCTCAGGCACTGGCTTATGCCAGCAGAGCACTGCTCCTCCACAGACCCTGCTACACAGCCTTGTACTGGTACCAGGGGGGAGCATATAAATAGTAAATACACCAGCTCCTTTATCTCAGGCACTGGCTTATGTCCAGCAGAGCGCTGCTCCTCCACAGACCCTGCTACACAGCCTTGTACTGGTACCAAGGGGGAGCATATAAATAGTAAATACACCAGCTCCTTTATCTCAGGCACTGGCTTATGTCCAGCAGAGCACTGCTCCTCCACAGACCCTGCTACACAGCCTGTACTGGTACCAGGGGGAGCATATAAATAGTAAATACACCAGCCCCTTTATCTCAGGTACTGGCTTATCCCCAGCAGAGCACTGCTCCTCCACAGACCCTGCTACACAGCCTTGTACTGGTACCAGGGGGGAGCATATAAATAGTAAATACACCAGCTCCTTTATCTCAGGCACTGGCTTATGCCCAGCAGAGCACTGCTCCTCCACAGACCCTGCTACACAGCCTTGTACTGGTACCAGGGGGGAGCATATAAATAGTAAATACACCAGCTCCTTTATCTCAGGCACTGGCTTATGCCCAGCAGAGCACTGCTCCTCCACAGACCCTGCTACACAGCCTGTACTGGTACCAGGGGGAGCATATAAATAGTAAATACACCAGCTCCTTTATCTCAGGCACTGGCTTATGTCCAGCAGAGCGCTGCTCCTCCACAGACCCTGCTACACAGCCTTGTACTGGTACCAGGGGGAGCATATAAATAGTAAATACACCAGCTCCTTTATCTCAGGCACTGGCTTATGCCCAGCAGAGCACTGCTCCTCCACAGACCCTGCTACACAGCCTTGTACTGGTACCAGGGGGAGCATATAAATAGTAAATACACCAGCTCCTTTATCTCAGGCACTGGCTTAAGCCCAGCAGAGCACTGCTCCTCCCCAGACCCTGCTACACAGCCTTGTACTGATACCAGGGGGGAGCATATAAATAGTAAATACACCAGCTCCTTTATCTCAGGCACTGGCTTATGCCCAGCAGAGCACTGCTCCTCCACAGACCCTGCTACACAGCCTGTACTGGTACCAGGGGGGAGCATATAAATAGTAAATACACCAGCTCCTTTATCTCAGGCACTGGCTTATGCCCAGCAGAGCACTGCTCCTCCACAGACCCTGCTACACAGTCTTGTACTGGTACCAGGGGGAGCATATAAATAGTAAATACACCAGCTCCTTTATCTCAGGCACTGGCTTATGCCCAGCAGAGCACTGCTCCTCCACAGACCCTGCTACACAGCCTTGTACTGGTACCAGGGGGGAGCATATAAATAGTAAATACACCAGCTCCTTTATCTCAGGCACTGGCTTATGTCCAGCAGAGCACTGCTCCTCCACAGACCCTGCTACACAGCCTTGTACTGGTACCAGGGGGGGAGCATATAAATAGTAAATACACCAGCTCCTTTATCTCAGGCACTGGCTTATGCCCAGCAGAGCACTGCTCCTCCACAGACCCTGCTACACAGTCTTGTACTGGTACCAGGGGGAGCATATAAATAGTAAATACACCAGCTCCTTTATCTCAGGCACTGGCTTATGCCCAGCAGAGCGCTGCTCCTCCACAGACCCTGCTACACAGCCTGTACTGGTACCAGGGGGAGCATATAAATAGTAAATACACCAGCTCCTTTATCTCAGGCACTGGCTTATGCCCAGCAGAGCACTGCTCCTCCACAGACCCTGCTACACAGCCTGTACTGGTGCCAAGGGGGAGCATATAAATAGTAAATACACCAGCTCCTTTATCTCAGGCACTGGCTTATGCCCAGCAGAGCACTGCTCCTCCCCAGACCCTGCTACACAGCCTTGTACTGATACCAGGGGGGAGCATATAAATAGTAAATACACCAGCTCCTTTATCTCAGGCACTGGCTTATGCCCAGCAGAGCACTGCTCCTCCACAGACCCTGCTACACAGCCTGTACTGGTACCAGGGGGGAGCATATAAATAGTAAATACACCAGCTCCTTTATCTCAGGCACTGGCTTATGTCCAGCAGAGCGCTGCTCCTCCACAGACCCTGCTACACAGCCTGTACTGGTACCAGGGGGGAGCATATAAATAGTAAATACACCAGCTCCTTTATCTCAGGCACTGGCTTATGCCCAGCAGAGCACTGCTCCTCCACAGACCCTGCTACACAGTCTTGTACTGGTACCAGGGGGAGCATATAAATAGTAAATACACCAGCTCCTTTATCTCAGGCACTGGCTTATGCCCAGCAGAGCACTGCTCCTCCACAGACCCTGCTACACAGCCTTGTACTGGTACCAGGGGGGAGCATATAAATAGTAAATACACCAGCTCCTTTATCTCAGGCACTGGCTTATGTCCAGCAGAGCACTGCTCCTCCACAGACCCTGCTACACAGCCTTGTACTGGTACCAGGGGGGGAGCATATAAATAGTAAATACACCAGATCCTTTATCTCAGGCACTGGCTTATGCCCAGCAGAGCACTGCTCATCCACAGACCCTGCTACACAGTCTTGTACTGGTACCAGGGGGAGCATATAAATAGTAAATACACCAGCTCCTTTATCTCAGGCACTGGCTTATGCCCAGCAGAGCACTGCTCCTCCACAGACCCTGCTACACAGCCTGTACTGGTGCCAAGGGGGAGCATATAAATAGTAAATACACCAGCTCCTTTATCTCAGGCACTGGCTTATGCCCAGCAGAGCACTGCTCCTCCCCAGACCCTGCTACACAGCCTTGTACTGATACCAGGGGGGAGCATATAAATAGTAAATACACCAGCTCCTTTATCTCAGGCACTGGCTTATGCCCAGCAGAGCACTGCTCCTCCACAGACCCTGCTACACAGCCTGTACTGGTACCAGGGCGGAGCATATAAATAGTAAATACACCAGCTCCTTTATCTCAGGCACTGGCTTATGTCCAGCAGAGCGCTGCTCCTCCACAGACCCTGCTACACAGCCTGTACTGGTACCAGGGGGAGCATATAAATAGTAAATACACCAGCTCCTTTATCTCAGGCACTGGCTTATGCCCAGCAGAGCACTGCTCCTCCACAGACCCTGCTACACAGCCTTGTACTGGTACCAGGGGGAGCATATAAATAGTAAATACACCAGCTCCTTTATCTCAGGCACTGGCTTATGCCCAGCAGAGCACTGCTCCTCCACAGACCCTGCTACACAGCCTTGTACTGGTACCAGGGGGAGCATATAAATAGTAAATACACCAGCTCCTTTATCTCAGGCACTGGCTTATGTCCAGCAGAGCACTGCTCCTCCACAGACCCTGCTACACAGCCTTGTACTGGTACCAGGGGGGGAGCATATAAATAGTAAATACACCAGCTCCTTTATCTCAGGCACTGGCTTATGCCCAGCAGAGCACTGCTCCTCCACAGACCCTGCTACACAGTCTTGTACTGGTACCTGGGGGAGCATATAAATAGTAAATACACCAGCTCCTTTATCTCAGGCACTGGCTTATGCCCAGCAGAGCGCTGCTCCTCCACAGACCCTGCTACACAGCCTGTACTGGTACCAGGGGGAGCATATAAATAGTAAATACACCAGCTCCTTTATCTCAGGCACTGGCTTATGCCCAGCAGAGCACTGCTCCTCCACAGACCCTGCTACACAGCCTTGTACTGGTACCAGGGGGGAGCATATAAATAGTAAATACACCAGCTCCTTTATCTCAGGCACTGGCTTATGTCCAGCAGAGCACTGCTCCTCCACAGACCCTGCTACACAGCCTTGTACTGGTACCAAGGGGGAGCATATAAATAGTAAATACACCAGCTCCTTTATCTCAGGCACTGGCTTATGTCCAGCAGAGCACTGCTCCTCCACAGACCCTGCTACACAGCCTTGTACTGGTACCAGGGGGAGCATATAAATAGTAAATACACCAGCTCCTTTATCTCAGGCACTGGCTTATGCCCAGCAGAGCGCTGCTCCTCCACAGACCCTGCTACACAGCCTTGTACTGGTACCAGGGGGAGCATATAAATAGTAAATACACCAGCTCCTTTATCTCAGGCACTGGCTTATGCCCAGCAGAGCACTGCTCCTCCACAGACCCTGCTACACAGCCTTGTACTGGTACCAGGGGGGGAGCATATAAATAGTAAATACACCAGCTCCTTTATCTCAGGCACTGGCTTATGCCCAGCAGAGCACTGCTCCTCCACAGACCCTGCTACACAGTCTTGTACTGGTACCAGGGGGAGCATATAAATAGTAAATACACCAGCTCCTTTATCTCAGGCACTGGCTTATGCCCAGCAGAGCGCTGCTCCTCCACAGACCCTGCTACACAGCCTGTACTGGTACCAGGGGGAGCATATAAATAGTAAATACACCAGCTCCTTTATCTCAGGCACTGGCTTATGCCCAGCAGAGCACTGCTCCTCCACAGACCCTGCTACACAGCCTTGTACTGGTACCAGGGGGAGCATATAAATAGTAAATACACCAGCTCCTTTATCTCAGGCACTGGCTTATGCCCAGCAGAGCACTGCTCCTCCACCGACCCTGCTACACAGCCTTGTACTGGTACCAGGGGGAGCATATAAATAGTAAATACACCAGCTCCTTTATCTCAGGCACTGGCTTATGCCCAGCAGAGCACTGCTCCTCCACAGACCCTGCTACACAGCCTTGTACTGGTACCAGGGGGAGCATATAAATAGTAAATACACCAGCTCCTTTATCTCAGGCACTGGCTTATGTCCAGCAGAGCACTGCTCCTCCACAGACCCTGCTACACAGCCTTGTACTGGTACCAGGGGGGGAGCATATAAATAGTAAATACACCAGCTCCTTTATCTCAGGCACTGGCTTATGCCCAGCAGAGCACTGCTCCTCCACAGACCCTGCTACACAGTCTTGTACTGGTACCAGGGGGAGCATATAAATAGTAAATACACCAGCTCCTTTATCTCAGGCACTGGCTTATGCCCAGCAGAGCGCTGCTCCTCCACAGACCCTGCTACACAGCCTGTACTGGTACCAGGGGGAGCATATAAATAGTAAATACACCAGCTCCTTTATCTCAGGCACTGGCTTATGCCCAGCAGAGCACTGCTCCTCCACAGACCCTGCTACACAGCCTTGTACTGGTACCAGGGGGGAGCATATAAATAGTAAATACACCAGCTCCTTTATCTCAGGCACTGGCTTATGTCCAGCAGAGCGCTGCTCCTCCACAGACCCTGCTACACAGCCTTGTACTGGTACCAAGGGGGAGCATATAAATAGTAAATACACCAGCTCCTTTATCTCAGGCACTGGCTTATGTCCAGCAGAGCACTGCTCCTCCACAGACCCTGCTACACAGCCTTGTACTGGTACCAGGGGGAGCATATAAATAGTAAATACACCAGCTCCTTTATCTCAGGCACTGGCTTATGCCCAGCAGAGCGCTGCTCCTCCACAGACCCTGCTACACAGCCTTGTACTGGTACCAGGGGGAGCATATAAATAGTAAATACACCAGCTCCTTTATCTCAGGCACTGGCTTATGCCCAGCAGAGCACTGCTCCTCCACAGACCCTGCTACACAGCCTGTACTGGTACCAGGGGGAGCATATAAATAGTAAATACACCAGCTCCTTTATCTCAGGCACTGGCTTATGTCCAGCAGAGCACTGCTCCTCCACAGACCCTGCTACACAGCCTTGTACTGGTACCAGGGGGAGCATATAAATAGTAAATACACCAGCTCCTTTATCTCAGGCACTGGCTTATGCCCAGCAGAGCGCTGCTCCTCCACAGACCCTGCTACACAGCCTTGTACTGGTACCAGGGGGAGCATATAAATAGTAAATACACCAGCTCCTTTATCTCAGGCACTGGCTTATGCCCAGCAGAGCACTGCTCCTCCACAGACCCTGCTACACAGCCTGTACTGGTACCAGGGGGAGCATATAAATAGTAAATACACCAGCTCCTTTATCTCAGGCACTGGCTTATGTCCAGCAGAGCACTGCTCCTCCACAGACCCTGCTACACAGCCTTGTACTGGTACCAGGGGGAGCATATAAATAGTAAATACACCAGCTCCTTTATCTCAGGCACTGGCTTATGCCCAGCAGAGCGCTGCTCCTCCACAGACCCTGCTACACAGCCTGTACTGGTACCAAGGGGGAGCATATAAATAGTAAATACACCAGCTCCTTTATCTCAGGCACTGGCTTATGCCCAGCAGAGCACTGCTCCTCCACAGACCCTGCTACACAGCCTTGTACTGGTACCAGGGGGAGCATATAAATAGTAATTACACCAGCTCCTTTATCTCAGGCACTGGCTTATGCCCAGCAGAGCGCTGCTCCTCCACAGACCCTGCTACATTGCCTTGTACTGGTACCAGGGGGAGCATATAAATAGTAAATACACCAGCTCCTTTATCTCAGGCACTGGCTTATGTCCAGCAGAGCACTGCTCCTCCACAGACCCTGCTACACAGCCTTGTACTGGTACCAGGGGGGAGCATATAAATAGTAAATACACCAGCTCCTTTATCTCAGGCACTGGCTTATGCCCAGCAGAGCACTGCTCCTCCACAGACCCTGCTACACAGCCTTGTACTGGTACCAGGGGGGAGCATATAAATAGTAAATACACCAGCTCCTTTATCTCAGGCACTGGCTTATGTCCAGCAGAGCACTGCTCCTCCACAGACCCTGCTACACAGCCTTGTACTGGTACCAGGGGGGGAGCATATAAATAGTAAATACACCAGATCCTTTATCTCAGGCACTGGCTTATGCCCAGCAGAGCACTGCTCATCCACAGACCCTGCTACACAGTCTTGTACTGGTACCAGGGGGAGCATATAAATAGTAAATACACCAGCTCCTTTATCTCAGGCACTGGCTTATGCCCAGCAGAGCACTGCTCCTCCACAGACCCTGCTACACAGCCTGTACTGGTGCCAAGGGGGAGCATATAAATAGTAAATACACCAGCTCCTTTATCTCAGGCACTGGCTTATGCCCAGCAGAGCACTGCTCCTCCCCAGACCCTGCTACACAGCCTTGTACTGATACCAGGGGGGAGCATATAAATAGTAAATACACCAGCTCCTTTATCTCAGGCACTGGCTTATGCCCAGCAGATCACTGCTCCTCCACAGACCCTGCTACACAGCCTGTACTGGTACCAGGGCGGAGCATATAAATAGTAAATACACCAGCTCCTTTATCTCAGGCACTGGCTTATGTCCAGCAGAGCGCTGCTCCTCCACAGACCCTGCTACACAGCCTGTACTGGTACCAGGGGGAGCATATAAATAGTAAATACACCAGCTCCTTTATCTCAGGCACTGGCTTATGCCCAGCAGAGCACTGCTCCTCCACAGACCCTGCTACACAGCCTTGTACTGGTACCAGGGGGAGCATATAAATAGTAAATACACCAGCTCCTTTATCTCAGGCACTGGCTTATGCCCAGCAGAGCACTGCTCCTCCACAGACCCTGCTACACAGCCTTGTACTGGTACCAGGGGGAGCATATAAATAGTAAATACACCAGCTCCTTTATCTCAGGCACTGGCTTATGTCCAGCAGAGCACTGCTCCTCCACAGACCCTGCTACACAGCCTTGTACTGGTACCAGGGGGGGAGCATATAAATAGTAAATACACCAGCTCCTTTATCTCAGGCACTGGCTTATGCCCAGCAGAGCACTGCTCCTCCACAGACCCTGCTACACAGTCTTGTACTGGTACCAGGGGGAGCATATAAATAGTAAATACACCAGCTCCTTTATCTCAGGCACTGGCTTATGCCCAGCAGAGCGCTGCTCCTCCACAGACCCTGCTACACAGCCTGTACTGGTACCAGGGGGAGCATATAAATAGTAAATACACCAGCTCCTTTATCTCAGGCACTGGCTTATGCCCAGCAGAGCACTGCTCCTCCACAGACCCTGCTACACAGCCTTGTACTGGTACCAGGGGGGAGCATATAAATAGTAAATACACCAGCTCCTTTATCTCAGGCACTGGCTTATGTCCAGCAGAGCACTGCTCCTCCACAGACCCTGCTACACAGCCTTGTACTGGTACCAAGGGGGAGCATATAAATAGTAAATACACCAGCTCCTTTATCTCAGGCACTGGCTTATGTCCAGCAGAGCACTGCTCCTCCACAGACCCTGCTACACAGCCTTGTACTGGTACCAGGGGGAGCATATAAATAGTAAATACACCAGCTCCTTTATCTCAGGCACTGGCTTATGCCCAGCAGAGCGCTGCTCCTCCACAGACCCTGCTACACAGCCTTGTACTGGTACCAGGGGGAGCATATAAATAGTAAATACACCAGCTCCTTTATCTCAGGCACTGGCTTATGCCCAGCAGAGCACTGCTCCTCCACAGACCCTGCTACACAGCCTTGTACTGGTACCAGGGGGGGAGCATATAAATAGTAAATACACCAGCTCCTTTATCTCAGGCACTGGCTTATGCCCAGCAGAGCACTGCTCCTCCACAGACCCTGCTACACAGTCTTGTACTGGTACCAGGGGGAGCATATAAATAGTAAATACACCAGCTCCTTTATCTCAGGCACTGGCTTATGCCCAGCAGAGCGCTGCTCCTCCACAGACCCTGCTACACAGCCTTGTACTGGTACCAAGGGGGAGCATATAAATAGTAAATACACCAGCTCCTTTATCTCAGGCACTGGCTTATGCCCAGCAGAGCACTGCTCCTCCACAGACCCTGCTACACAGTCTTGTACTGGTACCAGGGGGAGCATATAAATAGTAAATACACCAGCTCCTTTATCTCAGGCACTGGCTTATGCCCAGCAGAGCGCTGCTCCTCCACAGACCCTGCTACACAGCCTGTACTGGTACCAGGGGGAGCATATAAATAGTAAATACACCAGCTCCTTTATCTCAGGCACTGGCTTATGCCCAGCAGAGCACTGCTCCTCCACAGACCCTGCTACACAGCCTTGTACTGGTACCAGGGGGGAGCATATAAATAGTAAATACACCAGCTCCTTTATCTCAGGCACTGGCTTATGTCCAGCAGAGCGCTGCTCCTCCACAGACCCTGCTACACAGCCTTGTACTGGTACCAAGGGGGAGCATATAAATAGTAAATACACCAGCTCCTTTATCTCAGGCACTGGCTTATGTCCAGCAGAGCACTGCTCCTCCACAGACCCTGCTACACAGCCTTGTACTGGTACCAGGGGGAGCATATAAATAGTAAATACACCAGCTCCTTTATCTCAGGCACTGGCTTATGCCCAGCAGAGCGCTGCTCCTCCACAGACCCTGCTACACAGCCTTGTACTGGTACCAGGGGGAGCATATAAATAGTAAATACACCAGCTCCTTTATCTCAGGCACTGGCTTATGCCCAGCAGAGCACTGCTCCTCCACAGACCCTGCTACACAGCCTGTACTGGTACCAGGGGGAGCATATAAATAGTAAATACACCAGCTCCTTTATCTCAGGCACTGGCTTATGTCCAGCAGAGCACTGCTCCTCCACAGACCCTGCTACACAGCCTTGTACTGGTACCAGGGGGAGCATATAAATAGTAAATACACCAGCTCCTTTATCTCAGGCACTGGCTTATGCCCAGCAGAGCGCTGCTCCTCCCACAGACCCTGCTACACA
>NW_026968848.1:0-65934 GCF_028390025.1 Pseudophryne corroboree | reverse complement strand
GGGGTTTGAAATTTTGACTTGTCTACTTAAATATCACCAAAATCTGATCACAAGGTCAATTACGTTCCTGGGTGGGATTGAACCACAAACCTTTTGGTTAATAGCCTTACACACTAACCAATTGCACCACAGAGACACTTTGCAAAAAGTACATACTGACAAAGGCTAATAAGCATTCATCAAGAACGTTTCCTAGAAAAACTTTAAAAAGTCAATAATCTGGAGAGTTTTTGTAAGATGTTTCTTCCATCAACCAATGAAGAAACACATTGGTACTTTCCCATGATGAGTGAGTGCTTCAGGATCTCTTGCACTTACATGTGCAGCAGAGTACTGCAATGGAAGCATGCTGGGCCCATAACCCAGAGATAGGTAGATTGAAACTATCCTCTGCTATATGCATTTTTTTTTTGTTAATTAAAGTAATCAAAAACTGGGATTGATATTTTGTCTCTTTTATTTTTACTTAAAGTACAATAACTTTTACCATTTTAATTTGTTTTAATAGTATATTGACAGTATTGTTTTCTTTCAAAAATCCACTTCATTTTCTTTACCCTATTATTAAAATGGTAATTGACAAAAACAAACTACATTGTCACCAGAAGAGCAATACAAAATGTACAAGTGATATATTAAAATCATCTTTCCAGCTTGAATTTCAATGATGCATTGGGGCAACGATTTTGTGAGAAACATCTTCACCCTTAAATAAAGATTTTCTTAATTCCTTACCTGTGTGATAATTAGATATCACCTTGTTTTCACATTAAACAGACTTCCACATGAGAAAGCAGCAAGGATGCAGTGGCGTTAATGTTTCCTGGTGTCAACCTGTATTATTTCAGTAGACATTGAAATGAGGATGCATCTTGCTGCCTTTCCAATGAAGCAAGTTTAATTTAGTAATAGGTGAAAAACCATCCTTACAAAGGTGTTAATCAGAGACTTGGCTTTGTGGACACTTTTCAGAGAACAAATTTGTTAGCATAAAAATAAAGCCAGAAAATGAAGAGCTGTTTAATCACTCAATTGGATTTTTCTGCCAGCATATTTTTTTTCTCTGCAACCCACTGCTAAATTGTGCTTCCTAGCTGTTTTTATAAAATCACTGAATCAAATCTAACTCTGATTACATCAGAGAAGGCCAGGTACCCTACACCGTAACAGGGGGTTTGAAATTTTGACTTGTCTACTTAAAGATCACCAAAATCTGATAACAAGGGAAATTAGGTCCCTGGGTGGGATTGAACCACCAACCTTATGGTTAATAGCCGTACATACTAATTGATTGCGCCACAGAGACACTTTGCAAAAGTCCATACTGACAAAGGCTAATAAGCATTCATCTAAAGCGTTTCCTAGAAAAACTTTAAAAAGTCAATAATCTGGAGAGTTTTTGTAAGATGTTTCTTCCATCAACCAACGAAGAAACACATTGGTACTTTCCCATGATGAGTGAGTGCTTCAGGATCTCTTGCACTTACATGTGCAGCAGAGTACTGCAATGGAAGCATGCTGGGCCCATAACCCAGAGGTAGGCAGATTGAAACTATCCTCTGCTATATGCATTTTTTTTTGTTAATTAAAGTAATCCAAAACTGGGATTGATATTTTGTCTCTTTTATTTTTACTTAAAGTACAATAACTTTTACCATTTTAATTTGTTTTAATAGTATATTGACAGTATTGTTTTCTTTCAAAAATCCACTTCATTTTCTTTACCCTATTATTAAAATGGTAATTGACAAAAACAAACTACATTGTCACCAGAAGAGCAATACAAAATGTACAAGTGATATATTAAAATCATCTTTCCAGCTTGAATTTCAATGATGCATTGGGTCAACAAATTTGTGAGAAACATCTTCACCCTTAAATAAAGATTTTCTTAATTCCTTACCTGTGTGCTAATTAGATATCACCTTGTTTTCATATTAAACAGACTTCCACATGAGAAAGCAGCAAGGATGCAGTGGCGTTAATGTTTCCTGGTGTCAACTTGTATTATTTCAGTAGACATTGAAATGAGGATGCATCTTGCTGCCTTTCCAATGAAGCAAGTTTAATTTAGTAATAGGTGAAAAACCATCCTTACAAAGGTGTTAATCAGAGACTTGGCTTTGTGGACACTTTTCAGAGAACAAATTTGTTAGCATAAAAATAAAGCCAGAAAATGAAGAGCTGTTTAATCACTCGATTGGATTTTTCTGCCAGCATATTTTTTTTCTCTGCAACCCACTGCTAAATTGTGCTTCCTAGCTGTTTTTTTATAAAATCACTGAATCAAATCTAACTCTGATTACATCAGAGAAGGCCATGTACCCTACACCATAAGAGGGGGTTTGAAATTTTGACTTGTCTACTTAAATATCACCAAAATCTGATCACAAGTTTAATTAGGTCCCTGGGTGGGATTGAACCACCAACCTTTCGGTTAATAGCCGAACACACTAACCGATTGCGCCACAGAGACACTTTGCAAAACGTGCCTACTGACAAAGGCTAATAAGCATACATCTAGAACGTTTCCTAGAAAAACATTAAAAAATCAATAATCTGGAGAGTTTTTGTAAGATGTTTCTTCCATCAACTAACGAATAAACACATTGGTACTTTCCCATGATGAGTGAGTGCTTCAGGATCTCTTGCACTTACATGTGCAGCAGAGTACTGCAATGGAAGCATGCTGGACCCATAACCCAGAGGTAGGCAGATTGAAACTATCCTTTGCTATATGCATTTTTTTTGTTAATTTAAGTAATCAAAACTGGGATTGATATTTTTGCTCTTTTATTTTTACTTAAAGTACAATAACTTTTACCATTTTAATTTGTTTTAATAGTATATTGACAGTATAGTTTTCTTTCAAAAATCCACTTAATTTTCTTTACCCTGTTATTAAAATGGTAATTGACAAAAAAAACTACATTGTCACCAGAAGAGCAATACAAAATGTACAAGTGATATATTAAAATCATCTTTCCAGCTTGAATTTCAATGATGCATTGGGGCAACAATTTTGTGAGAAACATCTTCACCCTTAAATAAAGATTTTCGTAATTCCTTACCTGTGTGCTAATTAGATATCACCTTGTTTTCACATTAAACAGACTTCCACATGAGAAAGCAGCAAGGATGCAGTGGCGTTAATGTTTCCTGGTGTCAACCTGTATTATTTCAGTAGACATTGAAATGAGGATGCATCTTGCTGCCTTTCCAATGAAGCAAGTTTAATTTAGTAATAGGTGAAAAACCATCCCTACAAAGGTGTTAATCAGAGACTTGGCTTTGTGGACACTTTTCAGAGAACAAATTTGTTAGCATAAAAATAAAGCAAGAAAATTAAGAGCTGTTAAATCAAGCAATTTGATTTTTTTGCAAGCATATTTCTTTTTCTCTGCAACCCACTGCTAAATTGTGCTTCCTAGATGTTTTTATAAAATCACTGAATCAAATCTAACTCTGATTACATCAGAGAAGGCCAGGTACCCTACACAATAAGAGGGGGTTTGAAATTTTGACTTGTCTACTTAAATATCACCAAAATCTGATAACAAGGTCAATTACGTCCCTGGGTGGGATTGAACCACCAACCTTTTGGTTAATAGCCATACACACTAACTGATTGCGCCACAGAGACACTTTGCGAAAGTGCATACTGACAAAGGCTAATAAGCATTCATCTAAAACGTTTCCTAGAAAAACTTTAAAAAGTCAATAATCTGGAGAGTTTTTGTAAGATGTTTCTTCCATCAACCAACGAAGAAACACATTGGTACTTTCCCATGATGAGTGAGTGCTTCAGGATCTCTTGCACTTACATGTGCAGCAAAGTACAGCAATGGAAGCATGCTGGGTTCATAACCCAGAGGTAGGCAGATTGAAACTATCCTCTGCTATATGCTTTTTTTTTGTTAATTAAAGTAATCCAAAACTGGGATTGATATTTTGGCTCTTTTATTTTTACTTAAAGTACAATAACTTTTACCATTTTAATTTGTTTTAATAGTATATTGACAGTATTGTTTTCTTTCAAAAATCCACTTCATTTTCTTTACCCTATTATTAAAATGGTAATTGACAAAAACAAACTACATTGTCACCAGAAGAGCAATACAAAATGTACAAGTGATATATTAAAATCATCTTTCCAGCTTGAATTTCAATGATGCATTGGGGCAACGATTTTGTGAGAAACATCTTCACCCTTAAATAAAGATTTTCTTAATTCCTTACCTGTGTGATAATTAGATATCACCTTGTTTTCGCATTAAACAGACTTCCACATGAGAAAGCAGCAAGGATGCAGTGGCGTTAATGTTTCCTGGTGTCAACTTGTATTATTTCAGTAGACATTGAAATGAGGATGCATCTTGCTGCCTTTCCAATGAAGCAAGTTTAATTTAGTAATAGGTGAAAAACTATCCTTACAAAGGTGTTAATCAGAGACTTGGCTTTGTGGACACTTTTCAGAGAACAAATTTGTTAGCATAAAAATAAAGCCAGAAAATGAAGAGCTGTTTAATCACTCAATTGGATTTTTCTGCCAGCATATTTTTTATCTCTGCAAACCACTGCTAAATTGTGCTTCCTCGCTGTTTTTATAAAATCAATGAATCAAATCTAACTCTGATTACATCAGAGAAGGCCAGGTACCCTACACCATAAGAGGGGGTTTGAAATTTTGACTTGTCTACTTAAAGATCACCAAAAGCTGATAACAAGATCAATTACATCCCAGGGTGGGATTGAACCACCAACCTTTTAGTTAATAGCCGTACACACTAACTGATTGCGCCACAGAGACACTTTGCGAAAGTGCTTACTGACAAAGGCTAATAAGCATTCATCTAAAACGTTTCCTAGAAAAACTTTAAAAAGTCAATAATCTGGAGAGTTTTTGTAAAATGTTTCTTCCATCAACCAACGAAGAAACACATTGGTACTTTCCCATGATGAGTGAGTGCTTCAGGATCTCTTGCACTTACATGTGCAGCAAAGTACAGCAATGGAAGCATGCTGGGTTCATAACCCAGAGGTAGGCAGATTGAAACTATCCTCTGCTGTATGCTTTTTTTTTTTTATTAAAGTAATCCAAAACTGGGATTGATATTTTGGCTCTTTTATTTTTACTTAAAGTACAATAACTTTTACCATTTTAATTTGTTTTAATAGTATATTGACAGTATTGTTTTCTTTCAAAAATCCACTTAATTTTCTTTACCCTATTATTAAAATGGTAATTGACAAAAACAAACTACATTGTCACCAGAAGAGCAATACAAAATGTACAAGTGATATATTAAAATCATCTTTCCAGCTTGAATTTCAATGATGCATTGGGGCAACGATTTTGGGAGAAACATCTTCACCCTTAAATAAAGATTTTCTTAATTCCTTACCTGTGTGCTAATTAGATATCACCTTGTTTTCGCATTAAACAGACTTCCACATGAGAAAGCAGCAAGGATGCAGTGGCGTTAATGTTTCCTGGTGTCAACTTGTATTATTTCAGTAGACATTGAAATGAGGATGCATCTTGCTGCCTTTCCAATGAAGCAAGTTAAATTTAGTAATAGGTGAAAAACCATCCCTACAAAGGTGTTAATCAGAGACTTGGCTTTGTGGACACTTTTCAGAGAACAAATTTGTTAGCATAAAAATAAAGCCAGAAAATGAAGAGCTGTTTAATCACTCAATTGGATTTTTTTTGCCAGCATATTTTTTTTCTCTGCAACCCACTGCTAAATTGTGCTTCCTAGCTGTTTTTTATAAAATCACTGAATCAAATCTAACTCTGATTACATCAGAGAAGGCCAGGTACCCTACACAATAAGAGGGGGTTTGAAATTTTGACTTGTCTACTTAAATATCACCAAAATCTGATCACAAGGTCAATTACATTCCTGGGTGGGATTGAACCACCAACCTTTTGGTTAATAGCCTTACACACTAACCAATTGCACCACAGAGACACTTTGCAAAAAGTACATACTGACAAAGGCTAATAAGCATTCATCAAGAACGTTTCCTAGAAAAACTTTAAAAAGTCAATAATCTGGAGAGTTTTTGTAAGATGTTTCTTCCATCAACCAATGAAGAAACACATTGGTACTTTCCCATGATGAGTGAGTGCTTCAGGATCTCTTGCACTTACATGTGCAGCAGAGTACTGCAATGGAAGCATGCTGGACCCATAACCCAGAGATAGGTAGATTGAA
Source organism: Pseudophryne corroboree (assembly GCF_028390025.1). Lineage (NCBI taxonomy): Eukaryota > Metazoa > Chordata > Amphibia > Anura > Myobatrachidae > Pseudophryne > Pseudophryne corroboree. The sequence continues at coordinate 59,710 of NW_026968848.1, read as the reverse complement.
ACTATCCTCTGCTATATGCATTTTTTTTTGTTAATTAAAGTAATCCAAAACTGGGATTGATATTTTGTCTCTTTTATTTTTACTAAAAGTACAATAACTTTTACCATTTTAATTTGTTTTAATAGTATATTGACAGTATTGTTTTCTTTCAAAAATCCACTTCATTTTCTTTACCCTATTATTAAAATGGTAATTGACAAAAACAAACTACATTGTCACCAGAAGAGCAATACAAAATGTACAAGTGATATATTAAAATCATCTTTCCAGCTTGAATTTCAATGATGCATTGGGGCAACGATTTTGGGAGAAACATCTTCACCCTTAAATAAAGATTTTCTTAATTCCTTACCTGTGTGATAATTAGATATCACCTTGTTTTCACATTAAACAGACTTCCACATGAGAAAGCAGCAAGGATGCAGTGGCGTTAATGTTTCCTGGTGTCAACCTGTATTATTTCAGTAGACATTGAAATGAGGATGCATCTTGCTGCCTTTCCAATGAAGCAAGTTTAATTTAGTAATAGGTGAAAAACCATCCCTACAACGGTGTTAATCAGAGACTTGGCTTTGTGGACACTTTTCAGAGAACAAATTTGTTAGCATAAAAATAAAGCCAGAAAATGAAGAGCTGTTTAATCACTCAGTTGGATTTTTTTTGCCAGCATATTTTTTTTCTCTGCAACCCACTGCTAAATTGTGCTTCCTAGCTGTTTTTTATAAAATCACTGAATCAAATCTAACTCTGATTACATCAGAGAAGGCCATGTACCCTACACCATAAGAGGGGGTTTGAAATTTTGACTTGTCTACTTAAATATCACCAAAATCTGATCAGAAGTTTAATTAGGTCCCTGGGTGGGATTGAACCACCAACCTTTCGGTTAATAGCCGAACACACTAACCGATTGCGCCACAGAGACACTTTGCAAAAAGTGCCTACTGACAAAGGCTAATAAGCATACATCTAGAACGTTTCCTAGAAAAACATTAAAAAAGTCAATAATCTGGAGAGTTTTTGTAAGATGTTTCTTCCATCAACTAACGAATAAACACATTGGTACTTTCCCATGATGAGTGAGTGCTTCAGGATCTCTTGCACTTACATGTGCAGCAGAGTACTGCAATGGAAGCATGCTGGACCCATAACCCAGAGGTAGGCAGATTGAAACTATCCTTTGCTATATGCATTTTTTTTGTTAATTTAAGTAATCAAAACTGGGATTGATATTTTTGCTCTTTTATTTTTACTTAAAGTACAATAACTTTTACCATTTTAATTTGTTTTAATAGTATATTGACAGTATAGTTTTCTTTCAAAAATCCACTTAATTTTCTTTACCCTGTTATTAAAATGGTAATTGACAAAAAAAACTACATTGTCACCAGAAGAGCAATACAAAATGTACAAGTGATATATTAAAATCATCTTTCCAGCTTGAATTTCAATGATGCATTGGGGCAACAATTTTGTGAGAAACATCTTCACCCTTAAATAAAGATTTTCGTAATTCCTTACCTGTGTGCTAATTAGATATCACCTTGTTTTCACATTAAACAGACTTCCACATGAGAAAGCAGCAAGGATGCAGTGGCGTTAATGTTTCCTGGTGTCAACCTGTATTATTTCAGTAGACATTGAAATGAGGATGCATCTTGCTGCCTTTCCAATGAAGCAAGTTTAATTTAGTAATAGGTGAAAAACCATCCCTACAAAGGTGTTAATCAGAGACTTGGCTTTGTGGACACTTTTCAGAGAACAAATTTGTTAGCATAAAAATAAAGCAAGAAAATTAAGAGCTGTTAAATCAAGCAATTTGATTTTTTTGCAAGCATATTTCTTTTTCTCTGCAACCCACTGCTAAATTGTGCTTCCTAGATGTTTTTATAAAATCACTGAATCAAATCTAACTCTGATTACATCAGAGAAGGCCAGGTACCCTACACAATAAGAGGGGGTTTGAAATTTTGACTTGTCTACTTAAATATCACCAAAATCTGATAACAAGGTCAATTACGTCCCTGGGTGGGATTGAACCACCAACCTTTTGGTTAATAGCCATACACACTAACTGATTGCGCCACAGAGACACTTTGCAAAAGTACATACTGACAAAGGCTAATAAGCATTCATCTAAAACGTTTCCTAGAAAAACTTAATAAAGTCAATAATCTGGAGAGTTTTTGTAAGATGTTTCTTCTATCAACCAACGAAGAAACACATTGGTACTTTCCCATGATGAGTGAGTGCTTCAGGATCTCTTGCACTTACATGTGCAGCAGAGTACAGCAATGGAAGCATGCTGGGCCCATAACCCAGAGGTAGGCAGATTGAAACTATCCTCTGCTATATGCATTTTTTTGTTTGTTAATTAAAGTATTCCAAAACTGGGATTGATATTTTGGCTCTTTTATTTTTACTTAAAGTACAATAACTTTTACCATTTTAATTTGTTTTAATAGTATATTGACAGTTTTGTTTTCTTTCAAAAATCCACTTCATTTTCTTTACCCTATTATTAAAATGGTAATTGACAAAAACAAACTACATTGTCACCAGAAGAGCAATACAAAATGTACAAGTGATATATTAAAATCATCTTTCCAGCTTGAATTTCAATGATGCATTGGGGCAACGATTTTGTGAGAAACATCTTCACCCTTAAATAAAGATTTTCTTAATTCCTTACCTGTGTGCTAATTAGATATCACCTTGTTTTCACATTAAACAGACTTCCACATGAGAAAGCAGCAAGGATGCAGTGGCGTTAATGTTTCCTGGTGTCAACTTGTATTATTTCAGTAGACATTGAAATGAGGATGCATCTTGCTGCCTTTCCAATGAAGCAAGTTTAATTTAGTAATAGGTGAAAAACCATCCCTACAAAGGTGTTAATCAGAGACTTTGCTTTGTGGACACTTTTCAGAGAACAAATTTGTTAGCATAAAAATAAAGCCAGAAAATGAAGAGCTGTTTAATCACTCAATTGGATTTTTCTGCCAGCATATTTCTTTTTCTCTACAACCCACTGCTAAATTGTGCTTCCTAGATGTTTTTATAAATCACTGAATCAAATCTAACTCTGATTACATCAGAGAAGGCCAGGTACCCTACACCATAACAGGGGGTTTGAAATTTTGACTTGTCTACTTAAAGATCACCAAAATCTGATAACAAGGTCAATTACGTACCTGGGTGGGATTGAACCACCAACCTTTTGGTTAATAGCCGTACACACTAACTGATTGCGCCACAGAGACACATTGCAGAAGTATATACTGACAAGGGCTAATAAGCATTCATCTAAAACGTTTCCTAGAAAAACTTTAAAAAGTTAATAATCTGGAGAGTTTTTGTAAGATGTTTCTTCCATCAACCAACGAAGAAACACATTGGTACTTTCCCATGATGAGTGAGTGCTTCAGGATCTCTTGCACTTACATGTGCAGCAGAGTACAGCAATGGAAGCATGCTGGGCCCATAACCCAGAGGTAGGCAGATTGAAACTATCCTCTGCTATATGCTTTTTTTTTGTTAATTAAAGTAATCCAAAACTGGGATTGATATTTTGGCTCTTTTATTTTTACTTAAAGTACAATAACTTTTACCATTTTAATTTGTTTTAATAGTATATTGACAGTATTGTTTTCTTTCAAAAATCCACTTCATTTTCTTTACCCTATTATTAAAATGGTAATTGACAAAAACAAACTACATTGTCACCAGAAGAGCAATACAAAATGTACAAGTGATATATTAAAATCATCTTTCCAGCTTGAATTTCAATGATGCATTGGGGCAACGATTTTGTGAGAAACATCTTCACCCTTAAATAAAGATTTTCTTAATTCCTTACCTGTGTGATAATTAGATATCACCTTGTTTTCGCATTAAACAGACTTCCACATGAGAAAGCAGCAAGGATGCAGTGGCGTTAATGTTTCCTGGTGTCAACTTGTATTATTTCAGTAGACATTGAAATGAGGATGCATCTTGCTGCCTTTCCAATGAAGCAAGTTTAATTTAGTAATAGGTGAAAAACCATCCTTACAAAGGTGTTAATCAGAGACTTGGCTTTGTGGACACTTTTCAGAGAACAAATTTGTTAGCATAAAAATAAAGCCAGAAAATGAAGAGCTGTTTAATCACTCAATTGGATTTTTCTGCCAGCATATTTTTTTTCTCTGCAAACCACTGCTAAATTGTGCTTCCTCGCTGTTTTTATAAAATCAATGAATCAAATCTAACTCTGATTACATCAGAGAAGGCCAGGTACCCTACACCATAAGAGGGGGTTTGAAATTTTGACTTGTCTACTTAAAGATCACCAAAAGCTGATAACAAGATCAATTACATCCCTGGGTGGGATTGAACCACCAACCTTTTAGTTAATAGCCGTACACACTAACTGATTGCGCCACAGAGACACTTTGCGAAAGTGCATACTGACAAAGGCTAATAAGCATTCATCTAAAACGTTTCCTAGAAAAACTTTAAAAAGTCAATAATCTGGAGAGTTTTTGTAAGATGTTTCTTCCATCAACCAACGAAGAAACACATTGGTACTTTCCCATGATGAGTGAGTGCTTCAGGATCTCTTGCACTTACATGTGCAGCAAAGTACAGCAATGGAAGCATGCTGGGTTCATAACCCAGAGGTAGGCAGATTGAAACTATCCTCTGCTGTATGCTTTTTTTTTTTAATTAAAGTAATCCAAAACTGGGATTGATATTTTGGCTCTTTTATTTTTACTTAAAGTACAATAACTTTTACCATTTTAATTTGTTTTAATAGTATATTGACAGTATTGTTTTCTTTCAAAAATCCACTTAATTTTCTTTACCCTATTATTAAAATGGTAATTGACAAAAACAAACTACATTGTCACCAGAAGAGCAATACAAAATGTACAAGTGATATATTAAAATCATCTTTCCAGCTTGAATTTCAATGATGCATTGGGGCAACGATTTTGTGAGAAACATCTTCACCCTTAAATAAAGATTTTCTTAATTCCTTACCTGTGTGCTAATTAGATATCACCTTGTTTTCGCATTAAACAGACTTCCACATGAGAAAGCAGCAAGGATGCAGTGGCGTTAATGTTTCCTGGTGTCAACTTGTATTATTTCAGTAGACATTGAAATGAGGATGCATCTTGCTGCCTTTCCAATGAAGCAAGTTTAATTTAGTAATAGGTGAAAAACCATCCCTACAAAGGTGTTAATCAGAGACTTGGCTTTGTGGACACTTTTCAGAGAACAAATTTGTTAGCATAAAAATAAAGCCAGAAAATGAAGAGCTGTTTAATCACTCAATTGGATTTTTTTTGCCAGCATATTTTTTTTCTCTGCAACCCACTGCTAAATTGTGCTTCCTAGCTGTTTTTTATAAAATCACTGAATCAAATCTAACTCTGATTACATCAGAGAAGGCCAGGTACCCTACACAATAAGAGGGGGTTTGAAATTTTGACTTGTCTACTTAAATATCACCAAAATCTGATCACAAGGTCAATTACGTTCCTGGGTGGGATTGAACCACAAACCTTTTGGTTAATAGCCTTACACACTAACCAATTGCACCACAGAGACACTTTGCAAAAATTACATACTGACAAAGGCTAATAAGCATTCATCAAGAACGTTTCCTAGAAAAACTTTAAAAAGTCAATAATCTGGAGAGTTTTTGTAAGATGTTTCTTCCATCAACCAATGAAGAAACACATTGGTACTTTCCCATGATGAGTGAGTGCTTCAGGATCTCTTGCACTTACATGTGCAGCAGAGTACTGCAATGGAAGCATGCTGGGCCCATAACCCAGAGATAGGTAGATTGAAACTATCCTCTGCTATATGCATTTTTTTTTTGTTAATTAAAGTAATCAAAAACTGGGATTGATATTTTGTCTCTTTTATTTTTACTTAAAGTACAATAACTTTTACCATTTTAATTTGTTTTAATAGTATATTGACAGTATTGTTTTCTTTCAAAAATCCACTTCATTTTCTTTACCCTATTATTAAAATGGTAATTGACAAAAACAAACTACATTGTCACCAGAAGAGCAATACAAAATGTACAAGTGATATATTAAAATCATCTTTCCAGCTTGAATTTCAATGATGCATTGGGGCAACGATTTTGTGAGAAACATCTTCACCCTTAAATAAAGATTTTATTAATTCCTTACCTGTGTGATAATTAGATATCACCTTGTTTTCACATTAAACAGACTTCCACATGAGAAAGCAGCAAGGATGCAGTGGCGTTAATGTTTCCTGGTGTCAACCTGTATTATTTCAGTAGACATTGAAATGAGGATGCATCTTGCTGCCTTTCCAATGAAGCAAGTTTAATTTAGTAATAGGTGAAAAACCATCCCTACAACGGTGTTAATCAGAGACTTGGCTTTGTGGACACTTTTCAGAGAACAAATTTGTTAGCATAAAAATAAAGCCAGAAAATGAAGAGCTGTTTAATCACTCAATTGGATTTTTTTTGCTAGCATATTTTTTTTCTCTGCAACCCACTGCTAAATTGTGCTTCCTAGCTGTTTTTTATAAAATCACTGAATCAAATCTAACTCTGATTACATCAGAGAAGGCCATGTACCCTACACCATAAGAGGGGGTTTGAAATTTTGACTTGTCTACTTAAATATCACCAAAATCTGATCACAAGTTTAATAAGGTCCCTGGGTGGGATTGAACCACCAACCTTTCGGTTAATAGCCGAACACACTAACCGATTGCGCCACAGAGACACTTTGCAAAAAGTGCCTACTGACAAAGGCTAATAAGCATACATCTAGAACGTTTCCTAGAAAAACATTAAAAAATCAATAATCTGGAGAGTTTTTGTAAGATGTTTCTTCCATCAACTAACGAATAAACACATTGGTACTTTCCCATGATGAGTGAGTGCTTCAGGATCTCTTGCACTTACATGTGCAGCAGAGTACTGCAATGGAAGCATGCTGGACCCATAACCCAGAGGTAGGCAGATTGAAACTATCCTTTGCTATATGCATTTTTTTTGTTAATTTAAGTAATCAAAACTGGGATTGATATTTTTGCTCTTTTATTTTTACTTAAAGTACAATAACTTTTACCATTTTAATTTGTTTTAATAGTATATTGACAGTATAGTTTTCTTTCAAAAATCCACTTAATTTTCTTTACCCTGTTATTAAAATGGTAATTGACAAAAAAAACTACATTGTCACCAGAAGAGCAATACAAAATGTACAAGTGATATATTAAAATCATCTTTCCAGCTTGAATTTCAATGATGCATTGGGGCAACAATTTTGTGAGAAACATCTTCACCCTTAAATAAAGATTTTCGTAATTCCTTACCTGTGTGCTAATTAGATATCACCTTGTTTTCACATTAAACAGACTTCCACATGAGAAAGCAGCAAGGATGCAGTGGCGTTAATGTTTCCTGGTGTCAACCTGTATTATTTCAGTAGACATTGAAATGAGGATGCATCTTGCTGCCTTTCCAATGAAGCAAGTTTAATTTAGTAATAGGTGAAAAACCATCCCTACAAAGGTGTTAATCAGAGACTTGGCTTTGTGGACACTTTTCAGAGAACAAATTTGTTAGCATAAAAATAAAGCAAGAAAATTAAGAGCTGTTAAATCAAGCAATTTGATTTTTTTGCAAGCATATTTCTTTTTCTCTGCAACCCACTGCTAAATTGTGCTTCCTAGATGTTTTTATAAAATCACTGAATCAAATCTAACTCTGATTACATCAGAGAAGGCCAGGTACCCTACACAATAAGAGGGGGTGTGAAATTTTGACTTGTCTACTTAAATATCACCAAAATCTGATAACAAGGTCAATTACGTCCCTGGGTGGGATTGAACCACCAACCTTTTGGTTAATAGCCATACACACTAACTGATTGCGCCACAGAGACACTTTGCAAAACTACATACTGACAAAGGCTAATAAGCATTCATCTAAAACGTTTCCTAGAAAAACTTAATAAAGTCAATAATCTGGAGAGTTTTTGTAAGATGTTTCTTCTATCAACCAACGAAGAAACACATTGGTACTTTCCCATGATGAGTGAGTGCTTCAGGATCTCTTGCACTTACATGTGCAGCAGAGTACAGCAATGGAAGCATGCTGGGCCCATAACCCAGAGGTAGGCAGATTGAAACTATCCTCTGCTATATGCATTTTTTTGTTTGTTAATTAAAGTATTCCAAAACTGGGATTGATATTTTGGCTCTTTTATTTTTACTTAAAGTACAATAACTTTTACCATTTTAATTTGTTTTAATAGTATATTGACAGTATTGTTTTCTTTCAAAAATCCACTTCATTTTCTTTACCCTATTATTAAAATGGTAATTGACAAAAACAAACTACATTGTCACCAGAAGAGCAATACAAAATGTACAAGTGATATATTAAAATCATCTTTCCAGCTTGAATTTCAATGATGCATTGGGGCAACGATTTTGTGAGAAACATCTTCACCCTTAAATAAAGATTTTCTTAATTCCTTACCTGTGTGCTAATTAGATATCACCTTGTTTTCACATTAAACAGACTTCCACATGAGAAAGCAGCAAGTATGCAGTGGCGTTAATGTTTCCTGGTGTCAACCTGTATTATTTCAGTAGACATTGAAATGAGGATGCATCTTGCTGCCTTTCCAATGAAGCAAGTTTAATTTAGTAATAGGTGAAAAACCATCCTTACAAAGGTGTTAATCAGAGACTTGGCTTTGTGGACACTTTTCAGAGAACAAATTTGTTAGCATAAAAATAAAGCCAGAAAATAAAGAGCTGTTTAATCACTCAATTGGATTTTTCTGCCAGCATATTTTTTTTCTCTGCAACCCACTGCTAAATTGTGCTTCCTAGCTTTTTTTTATAAAATCTCTGAATCAAATCTAACTCTGATTACATCAGAGAAGGCCAGGTACCCTACACAATAACAGGGAGTATGAAATTTGACTTGTCTACTTAAAGATCACCAAAATCTGATCACAAGGTCAATTACGTCCCTGGGTGGGATTGAACCACTAACCTTTTGGTTAATAGCCGTACACACTAACTGATTGCGCCACAGAGACACTTTGCAAAAGTACATACTGACAAATGCTAATAAGCATTCATCTAAAACGTTTCCTAGAAAAACTTAAAAAAGTCAATAATCTGGAGAGTTTTTGTAAGATGTTTCTTCTATCAACCAACGAAGAAACACATTGGTACTTTCCCATGATGAGTGAGTGCTTCAGGATCTCTTGCACTTACATGTGCAGCAGAGTACAGCAATGGAAGCATGCTGGGCCCATAACCCAGAGGTAGGCAGATTGAAACTATCCTCTGCTATATGCATTTTTTTTTGTTAATTAAAGTAATCCAAAACTGGGATTGATATTTTGGCTCTTTTATTTTTACTTAAAGTACAATAACTCTTACCATTTTAATTTGTTTTAATAGTATATTGACAGTATTGTTTTCTTTCAAAAATCCACTTCATTTTCTTTACCCTATTATTAAAATGGTAATTGACAAAAACAAACTACATTGTCACCAGAAGAGCAATACAAAATGTACAAGTGATATATTAAAATCATCTTTCCAGCTTGAATTTCAATGATGCATTGGGGCAACGATTTTGTGAGAAACATCTTCACCCTTAAATAAAGATTTTCTTAATTCCTTACCTGTGTGCTAATTAGATATCACCTTGTTTTCACATTAAACAGACTTCCACATGAGAAAGCAGCAAGGATGCAGTGGCGTTAATGTTTCCTGGTGTCAACTTGTATTATTTCAGTAGACATTGAAATGAGGATGCATCTTGCTGCCTTTCCAATGAAGCAAGTTTAATTTAGTAATAGGTGAAAAACCATCCCTACAAAGGTGTTAATCAGAGACTTTGCTTTGTGGACACTTTTCAGAGAACAAATTTGTTAGCATAAAAATAAAGCCAGAAAATGAAGAGCTGTTTAATCACTCAATTGGATTTTTCTGCCAGCATATTTCTTTTTCTCTACAACCCACTGCTAAATTGTGCTTCCTAGCTGTTTTTATAAATCACTGAATCAAATCTAACTCTGATTACATCAGAGAAGGCCAGGTACCCTACACCATAACAGGGGGTTTGAAATTTTGACTTGTCTACTTAAAGATCACCAAAATCTGATAACAAGGTCAATTACGTACCTGGGTGGGATTGAACCACCAACCTTTTGGTTAATAGCTGTACACACTAACTGATTGCGCCACAGAGACACATTGCAAAATTATATACTGACAAGGGCTAATAAGCATTCATCTAAAACGTTTCCTAGAAAAACTTTAAAAAGTTAATAATCTGGAGAGTTTTTGTAAGATGTTTCTTCCATCAACCAACGAAGAAACACATTGGTACTTTCCCATGATGAGTGAGTGCTTCAGGATCTCTTGCACTTACATGTGCAGCAGAGTACAGCAATGGAAGCATGCTGGGCCCATAACCCAGAGGTAGGCAGATTGAAACTATCCTCTGCTATATGCTTTTTTTTTGTTAATTAAAGTAATCCAAAACTGGGATTGATATTTTGGCTCTTTTATTTTTACTTAAAGTACAATAACTTTTACCATTTTAATTTGTTTTAATAGTATATTGACAGTATTGTTTTCTTTCAAAAATCCACTTAATTTTCTTTACCCTATTATTAAAATGGTAATTGACAAAAACAAACTACATTGTCACCAGAAGAGCAATACAAAATGTACAAGTGATATATTAAAATCATCTTTCCAGCTTGAATTTCAATGATGCATTGGGGCAACGATTTTGTGAGAAACATCTTCACCCTTAAATAAAGATTTTCTTAATTCCTTACCTGTGTGATAATTAGATATCACCTTGTTTTCGCATTAAACAGACTTCCACATGAGAAAGCAGCAAGGATGCAGTGGCGTTAATGTTTCCTGGTGTCAACTTGTATTATTTCAGTAGACATTGAAATGAGGATGCATCTTGCTGCCTTTCCAATGAAGCAAGTTTAATTTAGTAATAGGTGAAAAACCATCCTTACAAAGGTGTTAATCAGAGACTTGGCTTTGTGGACACTTTTCAGAGAACAAATTTGTTAGCATAAAAATAAAGCCAGAAAATGAAGAGCTGTTTAATCACTCAATTGGATTTTTCTGCCAGCATATTTTTTTTCTCTGCAAACCACTGCTAAATTGTGCTTCCTCGCTGTTTTTATAAAATCAATGAATCAAATCTAACTCTAATTACATCAGAGAAGGCCATGTACCCTACACCATAAGAGGGGGTTTGAAATTTTGACTTGTCTACTTAAAGATCACCAAAATCTGATAACAAGATCAATTACATCCCTGGGTGGGATTGAACCACCAACCTTTTAGTTAATAGCCGTACACACTAACTGATTGCGCCACAGAGACACTTTGCGAAAGTGCATACTGACAAAGGCTAATAAGCATTCATCTAAAACGTTTCCTAGAAAAACTTTAAAAAGTCAATAATCTGGAGAGTTTTTGTAAGATGTTTCTTCCATCAACCAACGAAGAAACACATTGGTACTTTCCCATGATGAGTGAGTGCTTCAGGATCTCTTGCACTTACATGTGCAGCAAAGTACAGCAATGGAAGCATGCTGGGCTCATAACCCAGAGGTAGGCAGATTGAAACTATCCTCTGCTGTATGCTTTTTTTTTTTAATTAAAGTAATCCAAAACTGGGATTGATATTTTGGCTCTTTTATTTTTACTTAAAGTACAATAACTTTTACCATTTTAATTTGTTTTAATAGTATATTGACAGTATTGTTTTCTTTCAAAAATCCACTTAATTTTCTTTACCCTATTATTAAAATGGTAATTGACAAAAACAAACTACATTGTCACCAGAAGAGCAATACAAAATGTACAAGTGATATATTAAAATCATCTTTCCAGCTTGAATTTCAATGATGCATTGGGGCAACGATTTTGTGAGAAACATCTTCACCCTTAAATAAAGATTTTCTTAATTCCTTACCTGTGTGCTAATTAGATATCACCTTGTTTTCGCATTAAACAGACTTCCACATGAGAAAGCAGCAAGGATGCAGTGGCGTTAATGTTTCCTGGTGTCAACTTGTATTATTTCAGTAGACATTGAAATGAGGATGCATCTTGCTGCCTTTCCAATGAAGCAAGTTTAATTTAGTAATAGGTGAAAAACCATCCCTACAAAGGTGTTAATCAGAGACTTGGCTTTGTGGACACTTTTCAGAGAACAAATTTGTTAGCATAAAAATAAAGCCAGAAAATGAAGAGCTGTTTAATCACTCAATTGGATTTTTTTTGCCAGCATATTTTTTTTCTCTGCAACCCACTGCTAAATTGTGCTTCCTAGCTGTTTTTTATAAAATCACTGAATCAAATCTAACTCTGATTACATCAGAGAAGGCCAGGTACCCTACACAATAAGAGGGGGTTTGAAATTTTGACTTGTCTACTTAAAGATCACCAAAATCTGATCACAAGGTCAATTACGTCCCTGGGTGGGATTGAACCACCAACCTTTTGGTTAATAGCCTTACACACTAACCAATTGCACCACAGAGACACTTTGCAAAAAGTACATACTGACAAAGGCTAATAAGCATACATCTAGAACGTTTCCTAGAAAAACATTAAAAAGTCAATAATCTGGAGAGTTTTTGTAAGATGTTTCTTCCATCAACCAATGAAGAAACACATTGGTACTTTCCCATGATGAGTGAGTGCTTCAGGATCTCTTGCACTTACATGTGCAGCAGAGTACTGCAATGGAAGCATGCTGGGCCCATAACCCAGAGATAGCTAGATTGAAACTATCCTCTGCTATATGCATTTTTTTTTGTTAATTAAAGTAATCCAAAACTGGGATTGATATTTTGTCTCTTTTATTTTTACTTAAAGTACAATAACTTTTACCATTTTAATTTGTTTTAATAGTATATTGACAGTATTGTTTTCTTTCAAAAATCCACTTAATTTTCTTTACCCTATTATTAAAATGGTAATTGACAAAAACAAACTACATTGTCACCAGAAGAGCAATACAAAATGTACAAGTGATATATTAAAATCATCTTTCCAGCTTGAATTTCAATGATGCATTGGGGCAACGATTTTGTGAGAAACATCTTCACCCTTAAATAAAGATTTTCTTAATTCCTTACCTGTGTGATAATTAGATATCACCTTGTTTTCGCATTAAACAGACTTCCACATGAGAAAGCAGCAAGGATGCAGTGGCGTTAATGTTTCCTGGTGTCAACTTGTATTATTTCAGTAGACATTGAAATGAGGATGCATCTTGCTGCCTTTCCAATGAAGCAAGTTTAATTTAGTAATAGGTGAAAAACCATCCTTACAAAGGTGTTAATCAGAGACTTGGCTTTGTGGACACTTTTCAGAGAACAAATTTGTTAGCATAAAAATAAAGCCAGAAAATGAAGAGCTGTTTAATCACTCAATTGGATTTTTCTGCCAGCATATTTTTTTTCTCTGCAAACCACTGCTAAATTGTGCTTCCTCGCTGTTTTTATAAAATCAATGAATCAAATCTAACTCTAATTACATCAGAGAAGGCCATGTACCCTACACCATAAGAGGGGGTTTGAAATTTTGACTTGTCTACTTAAAGATCACCAAAATCTGATAACAAGATCAATTACATCCCTGGGTGGGATTGAACCACCAACCTTTTAGTTAATAGCCGTACACACTAACTGATTGCGCCACAGAGACACTTTGCGAAAGTGCATACTGACAAAGGCTAATAAGCATTCATCTAAAACGTTTCCTAGAAAAACTTTAAAAAGTCAATAATCTGGAGAGTTTTTGTAAGATGTTTCTTCCATCAACCAACGAAGAAACACATTGGTACTTTCCCATGATGAGTGAGTGCTTCAGGATCTCTTGCACTTACATGTGCAGCAAAGTACAGCAATGGAAGCATGCTGGGCTCATAACCCAGAGGTAGGCAGATTGAAACTATCCTCTGCTGTATGCTTTTTTTTTTTAATTAAAGTAATCCAAAACTGGGATTGATATTTTGGCTCTTTTATTTTTACTTAAAGTACAATAACTTTTACCATTTTAATTTGTTTTAATAGTATATTGACAGTATTGTTTTCTTTCAAAAATCCACTTAATTTTCTTTACCCTATTATTAAAATGGTAATTGACAAAAACAAACTACATTGTCACCAGAAGAGCAATACAAAATGTACAAGTGATATATTAAAATCATCTTTCCAGCTTGAATTTCAATGATGCATTGGGGCAACGATTTTGTGAGAAACATCTTCACCCTTAAATAAAGATTTTCTTAATTCCTTACCTGTGTGCTAATTAGATATCACCTTGTTTTCGCATTAAACAGACTTCCACATGAGAAAGCAGCAAGGATGCAGTGGCGTTAATGTTTCCTGGTGTCAACTTGTATTATTTCAGTAGACATTGAAATGAGGATGCATCTTGCTGCCTTTCCAATGAAGCAAGTTTAATTTAGTAATAGGTGAAAAACCATCCCTACAAAGGTGTTAATCAGAGACTTGGCTTTGTGGACACTTTTCAGAGAACAAATTTGTTAGCATAAAAATAAAGCCAGAAAATGAAGAGCTGTTTAATCACTCAATTGGATTTTTTTTGCCAGCATATTTTTTTTCTCTGCAACCCACTGCTAAATTGTGCTTCCTAGCTGTTTTTTATAAAATCACTGAATCAAATCTAACTCTGATTACATCAGAGAAGGCCAGGTACCCTACACAATAAGAGGGGGTTTGAAATTTTGACTTGTCTACTTAAAGATCACCAAAATCTTATCACAAGGTCAATTACGTCCCTGGGTGGGATTGAACCACCAACCTTTTGGTTAATAGCCTTACACACTAACCAATTGCACCACAGAGACACTTTGCAAAAAGTACATACTGACAAAGGCTAATAAGCATACATCTAGAACGTTTCCTAGAAAAACATTAAAAAGTCAATAATCTGGAGAGTTTTTGTAAGATGTTTCTTCCATCAACCAATGAAGAAACACATTGGTACTTTCCCATGATGAGTGAGTGCTTCAGGATCTCTTGCACTTACATGTGCAGCAGAGTACTGCAATGGAAGCATGCTGGGCCCATAACCCAGAGATAGCTAGATTGAAACTATCCTCTGCTATATGCATTTTTTTTTGTTAATTAAAGTAATCCAAAACTGGGATTGATATTTTGTCTCTTTTATTTTTACTTAAAGTACAATAACTTTTACCATTTTAATTTGTTTTAATAGTATATTGACAGTATTGTTTTCTTTCAAAAATCCACTTCATTTTCTTTACCCTATTATTAAAATGGTAATTGACAAAAACAAACTACATTGTCACCAGAAGAGCAATACAAAATGTACAAGTGATATATTAAAATCATCTTTCCAGCTTGAATTTCAATGATGCATTGGGGCAACGATTTTGGGAGAAACATCTTCACCCTTAAATAAAGATTTTCTTAATTCCTTACCTGTGTGCTAATTAGATATCACCTTGTTTTCACATTAAACAGACTTCCACATGAGAAAGCAGCAAGGATGCAGTGGCGTTAATGTTTCCTGGTGTCAACCTGTATTATTTCAGTAGACATTGAAATGAGGATGCATCTTGCTGCCTTTCCAATGAAGCAAGTTTAATTTAGTAATAGGTGAAAAACCATCCCTACAACGGTGTTAATCAGAGACTTGGCTTTGTGGACACTTTTCAGAGAACAAATTTGTTAGCATAAAAATAAACCAGAAAATGAAGAGCTGTTTAATCACTCAATTGGATTTTTTTGCCAGCATATTTTTTTTCTCTGCAACCCACTGCTAAATTGTGCTTCCTAGCTGTTTTTTATAAAATCACTGAATCAAATCTAACTCTGATAACATCAGAGAAGGCCAGGTACCCTACACAATAAGATGGGGTTTGAAATTTTGACTTGTCTACTTAAATATCACCAAAATCTGATCACAAGGTCAATTACATCCCTGGGTGTGATTGAACCACCAACCTTTTGGTTAATAGCCTTACACACTAACCAATTGCACCACAGAGACACTTTGCAAAAGTCCATACTGACAAAGGCTAATAAGCATTCATCTAGAACGTTTCCTAGAAAAACTTTAAAAAGTCAATAATCTGGAGAGTTTTTGTAAGATGTTTCTTCCATCAACCAATGAAGAAACACATTGGTACTTTCCCATGATGAGTGAGTGCTTCAGGATCTCTTGCACTTACATGTGCAGCAGAGTACTGCAATGGAAGCATGCTGGGCCCATAACCCAGAGGTAGGCAGATTGAAACTATCCTTTGCTATATGCATTTTTTTTGTTAATTAAAGTAATCCAAAACAGGGATTGATATTTTGGCTCTTTTATTTTTACTTAAAGTACAATAACTTTTACCATTTTAATTTGTTTTGATAGTATATTGACAGTATTGTTTTCTTTCAAAAATCCACTTAATTTTCTTTACCCTATTATTAAAATGGTAATTGACAAAAACAAACTACATTGTCACCAGAAGAGCAATACAAAATGTACAAGTGATATATTAAAATCATCTTTCCAGCTTGAATTTCAATGATGCATTGGGGCAACGATTTTGTGAGAAACATCTTCACCCTTAAATAAAGATTTTCTTAATTCCTTACCTGTGTGCTAATTAGATATCACCTTGTTTTCACATTAAACAGACTTCCACATGAGAAAGCAGCAAGGAAGCAGTGGCGTTAATGTTTCCTGGTGTCAACCTGTATTATTTCAGTAAACATTGAAATGAGGATGCATCTTGCTGCCTTTCCAATGAAGCAAGTTTAATTTAGTAATAGGTGAAAAACCATCCCTACAAAGGTGTTAATCAGAGACTTGGCTTTGTGGACACTTTTCAGAGAACAAATTTGTTAGCATAAAAATAAAGCCAGAAAATGAAGAGCTGTTTAATCACTGAATTTGATTTTTCTGCCAGCATATTTTTTTTCTCTGCAACCAACTGCTAAATTGTGCTTCCTAGCAGTTTTTTATAAAATCACAGAATCAAATCTAACTCTGATTACATCAGAGAAGGCCAGGTACCCTACACAATAAGAGGGGGTTTGAAATTTTGACTTGTCTACTTAAATATCACCAAAATCTGATCACAAGGTCAATTACGTCCCTGGGTGGGATTGAACCACCAACCTTTTGGTTAATAGCCGAACACACTAACCGATTGCGCCACAGAGACACTTTGCAAAAAGTACATACTGACAAAGGCTAATAAGCATACATCTAGAACGTTTCCTAGAAAAACATTAAAAAATCAATAATCTGGAGAGTTTTTGTAAGATGTTTCTTCTATCAACCAACGAATAAACACATTGGTACTTTCCCATGATGAGTGAGTGCTTCAGGATCTCTTGCACTTACATGTGCAGCAGAGTACTGCAATGGAAGCATGCTGGACCCATAACCCAGAGGTAGGCAGATTGAAACTATCCTTTGCTATATGCATTTTTTTTTGTTAATTTAAGTAATCAAAACTGGGATTGATATTTTTGCTCTTTTATTTTTACTTAAAGTACAATAACTTTTACCATTTTAATTTGTTTTAATAGTATATTGACAGTATAGTTTTCTTTCAAAAATCCACTTAATTTTCTTTACCCTATTATTAAAATGGTAATTGACAAAAACAAACTACATTGTCACCAGAAGAGCAATACAAAATGTACAAGTGATATATTAAAATCATCTTTCCAGCTTGAATTTCAATGATGCATTGGGGCAACGATTTTGTGAGAAACATCTTCACCCTTAAATAAAGATTTTCTTATTTCCTTACCTGTGTGCTAATTAGATATCACCTTGTTTTCGCATTAAACAGACTTCCACATGAGAAAGCAGCAAGGATGCAGTGGCGTTAATGTTTCCTGGTGTCAACTTGTATTATTTCAGTAGACATTGAAATGAGGATGCATCTTGCTGCCTTTCCAATGAAGCAAGTTTAATTTAGTAATAGGTGAAAAACCATCCCTACAAAGGTGTTAATCAGAGACTTGGCTTTGTGGACACTTTTCAGAGAACAAATTTGTTAGCATAAAAATAAAGCCAGAAAATGAAGAGCTGTTTAATCACGCAATTTGATTTTTTTGCCAGCATATTTCTTTTTCTCTGCAACCCACTGCTAAATTGTGCTTCCTAGATGTTTTTATAAAATCACTGAATCAAATCTTACTCTGATTACATCTGAGAAGGCCAGGTACCCTACACAATAACAGGGGGTATGAAATTTGACTTGTCTACTTAAAGATCACCAAAATCTGATAACAAGGTCAATTACGTCCCTGGGTGGGATTGAACCACCAACCTTTTGGTTAATAGCCTTACACACTAACCAATTGCACCACAGAGACACTTTGCAAAAGTCCATACTGACAAAGGCTAATAAGCATTCATCTAGAACGTTTCCTAGAAAAACTTTAAAAAGTCAATAATCTGGAGAGTTTTTGTAAGATGTTTCTTCCATCAACCAATGAAGAAACACATTGGTACTTTCCCATGATGAGTGAGTGCTTCAGGATCTCTTGCACTTACATGTGCAGCAGAGTACTGCAATGGAAGCATGCTGGGCCCATAACCCAGAGGTAGGCAGATTGAAACTATCCTTTGCTATATGCATTTTTTTTGTTAATTAAAGTAATCCAAAACTGGGATTGATATTTTGGCTCTTTTATTTTTACTTAAAGTACAATAACTTTTACCATTTTAATTTGTTTTGATAGTATATTGACAGTATTGTTTTCTTTTAAAAATCCACTTAATTTTCTTTACCCTATTATTAAAATTGTAATTGACAAAAACAAACTACATTGTCACCAGAAGAGCAATACAAAATGTACAAGTGATATATTAAAATCATCTTTCCAGCTTGAATTTCAATGATGCATTGGGGCAACGATTTTGTGAGAAACATCTTCACCCTTAAATAAAGATTTTCTTAATTCCTTACCTGTGTGCTAATTAGATATCACCTTGTTTTCACATTAAACAGACTTCCACATGAGAAAGCAGCAAGGATGCAGTGGCGTTAATGTTTCCTGGTGTCAACCTGTATTATTTCAGTAAACATTGAAATGAGGATGCATCTTGCTGCCTTTCCAATGAAGCAAGTTTAATTTAGTAATAGGTGAAAAACCATCCCTACAAAGGTGTTAATCAGAGACTTGGCTTTGTGGACACTTTTCAGAGAACAAATTTGTTAGCATAAAAATAAAGCCAGAAAATGAAGAGCTGTTTAATCACTCAATTGGATTTTTCTGCCAGCATATTTTTTTTCTCTGCAACCCACTGCTAAATTGTGCTTCCTAGCAGTTTTTTATAAAATCACTGAATCAAATCTAACTCTGATTACATCAGAGAAGGCCAGGTACCCTACACAATAAGAGGGGGTTTGAAATTTTGACTTGTCTACTTAAATATCACCAAAATCTGATCACAAGGTCAATTACGTCCCTGGGTGGGATTGAACCACCAACCTTTTGGTTAATAGCCGAACACACTAACCAATTGCGCCACAGAGACACTTTGCAAAAAGTACATACTGACAAAGGCTAATAAGCATACATCTAGAACGTTTCCTAGAAAAACATTAAAAAATCAATAATCTGGAGAGTTTTTGTAAGATGTTTCTTCTATCAACCAACGAATAAACACATTGGTACTTTCCCATGATGAGTGAGTGCTTCAGGATCTCTTGCACTTACATGTGCAGCAGAGTACTGCAATGGAAGCATGCTGGACCCATAACCCAGAGGTAGGCAGATTGAAACTATCCTTTGCTATATGCATTTTTTTTTGTTAATTTAAGTAATCAAAACTGGGATTGATATTTTTGCTCTTTTATTTTTACTTAAAGTACAATAACTTTTACCATTTTAATTTGTTTTAATAGTATATTGACAGTATAGTTTTCTTTCAAAAATCCACTTAATTTTCTTTACCCTATTATTAAAATGGTAATTGACAAAAAAAACTACATTGTCACCAGAAGAGCAATACAAAATGTACAAGTGATATATTAAAATCATCTTTCCAGCTTAAATTTCAATGATGCATTGGGGCAACAATTTTGTGAGAAACATCTTCACCCTTAAATAAAGATTTTCGTAATTCCTTACCTGTGTGCTAATTAGATATCACCTTGTTTTCACATTAAACAGACTTCCACATGAGAAAGCAGCAAGGATGCAGTGGCGTTAATGTTTCCTGGTTTCAACCTGTATTATTTCAGTAGACATTGAAATGAGGATGCATCTTGCTGCCTTTCCAATGAAGCAAGTTTAATTTAGTAATAGGTGAAAAACCATCCCTACAAAGGTGTTAATCAGAGACTTGGCTTTGTGGACACTTTTCAGAGAACAAATTTGTTAGCATAAAAATAAAGCCAGAAAATGAAGAGCTGTTTAATCACGCAATTTGATTTTTTTGCCAGCATATTTCTTTTTCTCTGCAAACCACTGCTAAATTGTGCTTCCTAGATGTTTTTATAAAATCACTGAATCAAATCTAACTCTGATTACATCTGAGAAGGCCAGGTACCCTACACAATAACAGGGGGTATGAAATTTGACTTGTCTACTTAAAGATCACCAAAATCTGATAACAAGGTCAATTACGTACCTGGGTGGGATTGAACCACCAACCTTTTGGTTAATAGCCGTACACACTAACTGATTGCGCCACAGAGACACATTGCAAAAGTATATACTGACAAGGGCTAATAAGCATTCATCTAAAACGTTTCCTAGATAAACTTTAAAAAGTTAATAATCTGGAGAGTTTTTGTAAGATGTTTCTTCCATCAACCAACGAAGAAACACATTGGTACTTTCCCATGATGAGTGAGTGCTTCAGGATCTCTTGCACTTACATGTGCAGCAGAGTACAGCAATGGAAGCATGCTGGGCCCATAACCCAGAGGTAGGCAGATTGAAACTATCCTCTGCTATATGCTTTTTTTTTGTTAATTAAAGTAATCCAAAACTGGGATTGATATTTTGGCTCTTTTATTTTTACTTAAAGTACAATAACTTTTACCATTTTAATTTGTTTTAATAGTATATTGACAGTATTGTTTTCTTTCAAAAATCCACTTAATTTTCTTTACCCTATTATTAAAATGGTAATTGACAAAAACAAACTACATTGTCACCAGAAGAGCAATACAAAATGTACAAGTGATATATTAAAATCATCTTTCCAGCTTGAATTTCAATGATGCATTGGGGCAACGATTTTGTGAGAAACATCTTCACCCTTAAATAAAGATTTTCTTAATTCCTTACCTGTGTGATAATTAGATATCACCTTGTTTTCGCATTAAACAGACTTCCACATGAGAAAGCAGCAAGGATGCAGTGGCGTTAATGTTTCCTGGTGTCAACTTGTATTATTTCAGTAGACATTGAAATGAGGATGCATCTTGCTGCCTTTCCAATGAAGCAAGTTTAATTTAGTAATAGGTGAAAAACCATCCTTACAAAGGTGTTAATCAGAGACTTGGCTTTGTGGACACTTTTCAGAGAACAAATTTGTTAGCATAAAAATAAAGCCAGAAAATGAAGAGCTGTTTAATCACTCAATTGGATTTTTCTGCCAGCATATTTTTTTCTCTGCAAACCACTGCTAAATTGTGCTTCCTCGCTGTTTTTATAAAATCAATGAATCAAATCTAACTCTGATTACATCAGAGAAGGCCAGGTACCCTACACCATAAGAGGGGGTTTGAAATTTTGACTTGTCTACTTAAAGATCACCAAAATCTGATAACAAGATCAATTACATCCCTGGGTGGGATTGAACCACCAACCTTTTAGTTAATAGCCGTACACACTAACTGATTGCGCCACAGAGACACTTTGCGAAAGTGCATAATGACAAAGGCTAATAAGCATTCATCTAAAACGTTTCCTAGAAAAACTTTAAAAAGTCAATAATCTGGAGAGTTTTTGTAAGATGTTTCTTCCATCAACCAACGAAGAAACACATTGGTACTTTCCCATGATGAGTGAGTGCTTCAGGATCTCTTGCACTTACATGTGCAGCAAAGTACAGCAATGGAAGCATGCTGGGCTCATAACCCAGAGGTAGGCAGATTGAAACTATCCTCTGCTGTATGCTTTTTTTTTTTTAATTAAAGTAATCCAAAACTGGGATTGATATTTTGGCTCTTTTATTTTTACTTAAAGTACAATAACTTTTACCATTTTAATTTGTTTTAATAGTATATTGACAGTATTGTTTTCTGTCAAAAATCCACTTAATTTTCTTTACCCTATTATTAAAATGGTAATTGACAAAAACAAACTACATTGTCACCAGAAGAGCAATACAAAATGTACAAGTGATATATTAAAATCATCTTTCCAGCTTGAATTTCAATGATGCATTGGGGCAACGATTTTGTGAGAAACATCTTCACCCTTAAATAAAGATTTTCTTAATTCCTTACCTGTGTGCTAATTAGATATCACCTTGTTTTCACATTAAACAGACTTCCACATGAGAAAGCAGCAAGGATGCAGTGGCGTTAATGTTTCCTGGTTTCAACCTGTATTATTTCAGTAGACATTGAAATGAGGATGCATCTTGCTGCCTTTCCAATGAAGCAAGTTTTATTTAGTAATAGGTGAAAAACCATCCCTACAAAGGTGTTAATCAGAGACTTGGCTTTGTGGACACTTTTCAGAGAACAAATTTGTTAGCATAAAAATAAAGCCAGAAAATGAAGAGCTGTTTAATCACGCAATTTGATTTTTTTGCCAGCATATTTCTTTTTCTCTGCAACCCACTGCTAAATTGTGCTTCCTAGATGTTTTTATAAAATCACTGAATCAAATCTAACTCTGATTACATCTGAGAAGGCCAGGTACCCTACACAATAACAGGGGGTATGAAATTTGACTTGTCTACTTAAAGATCACCAAAATCTGATAACAAGGTCAATTACGTCCCTGGGTGGGATTGAACCACCAACCTTTTGGTTAATAGCCTTACACACTAACCAATTGCACCACAGAGACACTTTGCAAAAGTCCATACTGACAAAGGCTAATAAGCATTCATCTAGAACGTTTCCTAGAAAAACTTTAAAAAGTCAATAATCTGGAGAGTTTTTGTAAGATGTTTCTTCCATCAACCAATGAAGAAACACATTGGTACTTTCCCATGATGAGTGAGTGCTTCAGGATCTCTTGCACTTACATGTGCAGCAGAGTACTGCAATGGAAGCATGCTGGGCCCATAACCCAGAGGTAGGCAGATTGAAACTATCCTTTGCTATATGCATTTTTTTTGTTAATTAAAGTAATCCAAAACTGGGATTGATATTTTGGCTCTTTTATTTTTACTTAAAGTACAATAACTTTTACCATTTTAATTTGTTTTGATAGTATATTGACAGTATTGTTTTCTTTTAAAAATCCACTTAATTTTCTTTACCCTATTATTAAAATTGTAATTGACAAAAACAAACTACATTGTCACCAGAAGAGCAATACAAAATGTACAAGTGATATATTAAAATCATCTTTCCAGCTTGAATTTCAATGATGCATTGGGGCAACGATTTTGGGAGAAACATCTTCACCCTTAAATAAAGATTTTCTTAATTCCTTACCTGTGTGCTAATTAGATATCACCTTGTTTTCACATTAAACAGACTTCCACATGAGAAAGCAGCAAGGATGCAGTGGCGTTAATGTTTCCTGGTGTCAACCTGTATTATTTCAGTAAACATTGAAATGAGGATGCATCTTGCTGCCTTTCCAATGAAGCAAGTTTAATTTAGTAATAGGTGAAAAACCATCCCTACAAAGGTGTTAATCAGAGACTTGGCTTTGTGGACACTTTTCAGAGAACAAATTTGTTAGCATAAAAATAAAGCCAGAAAATGAAGAGCTGTTTAATCACTCAATTGGATTTTTCTGCCAGCATATTTTTTTTCTCTGCAACCCACTGCTAAATTGTGCTTCCTAGCAGTTTTTTATAAAATCACTGAATCAAATCTAACTCTGATTACATCAGAGAAGGCCAGGTACCCTACACAATAAGAGGGGGTTTGAAATTTTGACTTGTCTACTTAAATATCACCAAAATCTGATAACAAGGTCAATTACGTCCCTGGGTGGGATTGAACCACCAACCTTTTGGTTAATAGCCGTACACACTAACCAATTGCGCCACAGAGACACTTTGCAAAAAGTACATACTGACAAAGGCTAATAAGCATACATCTAGAACGTTTCCTAGAAAAACATTAAAAAATCAATAATCTGGAGAGTTTTTGTAAGATGTTTCTTCTATCAACCAACGAATAAACACATTGGTACTTTCCCATGATGAGTGAGTGCTTCAGGATCTCTTGCACTTACATGTGCAGCAAAGTACTGCAATGGAAGCATGCTGGACCCATAACCCAGAGGTAGGCAGATTGAAACTATCCTTTGCTATATGCATTTTTTTTTGTTAATTTAAGTAATCAAAACTGGGATTGATATTTTTGCTCTTTTATTTTTACTTAAAGTACAATAACTTTTACCATTTTAATTTGTTTTAATAGTATATTGACAGTATAGTTTTCTTTCAAAAATCCACTTAATTTTCTTTACCCTATTATTAAAATGGTAATTGACAAAAAAAACTACATTGTCACCAGAAGAGCAATACAAAATGTACAAGTGATATATTAAAATCATCTTTCCAGCTTAAATTTCAATGATGCATTGGGGCAACAATTTTGTGAGAAACATCTTCACCCTTAAATAAAGATTTTCGTAATTCCTTACCTGTGTGCTAATTAGATATCACCTTGTTTTCACATTAAACAGACTTCCACATGAGAAAGCAGCAAGGATGCAGTGGCGTTAATGTTTCCTGGTTTCAACCTGTATTATTTCAGTAGACATTGAAATGAGGATGCATCTTGCTGCCTTTCCAATGAAGCAAGTTTAATTTAGTAATAGGTGAAAAACCATCCCTACAAAGGTGTTAATCAGAGACTTGGCTTTGTGGACACTTTTCAGAGAACAAATTTGTTAGCATAAAAATAAAGCCAGAAAATGAAGAGCTGTTTAATCACGCAATTTGATTTTTTTGCCAGCATATTTCTTTTTCTCTGCAAACCACTGCTAAATTGTGCTTCCTAGATGTTTTTATAAAATCACTGAATCAAATCTAACTCTGATTACATCTGAGAAGGCCAGGTACCCTACACAATAACAGGGGGTATGAAATTTGACTTGTCTACTTAAAGATCACCAAAATCTGATAACAAGGTCAATTACGTACCTGGGTGGGATTGAACCACCAACCTTTTGGTTAATAGCCGTACACACTAACTGATTGCGCCACAGAGACACATTGCAAAAGTATATACTGACAAGGGCTAATAAGCATTCATCTAAAACGTTTCCTAGAAAAACTTTAAAAAGTTAATAATCTGGAGAGTTTTTGTAAGATGTTTCTTCCATCAACCAACGAAGAAACACATTGGTACTTTCCCATGATGAGTGAGTGCTTCAGGATCTCTTGCACTTACATGTGCAGCAGAGTACAGCAATGGAAGCATGCTGGGCCCATAACCCAGAGGTAGGCAGATTGAAACTATCCTCTGCTATATGCTTTTTTTTTGTTAATTAAAGTAATCCAAAACTGGGATTGATATTTTGGCTCTTTTATTTTTACTTAAAGTACAATAACTTTTACCATTTTAATTTGTTTTAATAGTATATTGACAGTATTGTTTTCTTTCAAAAATCCACTTAATTTTCTTTACCCTATTATTAAAATGGTAATTGACAAAAACAAACTACATTGTCACCAGAAGAGCAATACAAAATGTACAAGTGATATATTAAAATCATCTTTCCAGCTTGAATTTCAATGATGCATTGGGGCAACGATTTTGTGAGAAACATCTTCACCCTTAAATAAAGATTTTCTTAATTCCTTACCTGTGTGATAATTAGATATCACCTTGTTTTCGCATTAAACAGACTTCCACATGAGAAAGCAGCAAGGATGCAGTGGCGTTAATGTTTCCTGGTGTCAACCTGTATTATTTCAGTAGACATTGAAATGAGGATGCATCTTGCTGCCTTTCCAATGAAGCAAGTTTAATTTAGTAATAGGTGAAAAACCATCCTTACAAAGGTGTTAATCAGAGACTTGGCTTTGTGGACACTTTTCAGAGAACAAATTTGTTAGCATAAAAATAAAGCCAGAAAATAAAGAGCTGTTTAATCACTCAATTGGATTTTTCTGCCAGCATATTTTTTTTCTCTGCAACCCACTGCTAAATTGTGCTTCCTAGCTTTTTTTATAAAATCACTGAATCAAATCTAACTCTGATTACATCAGAGAAGGCCAGGTACCCTACACAATAACAGGGAGTATGAAATTTGACTTGTCTACTTAAAGATCACCAAAATCTGATCACAAGGTCAATTGCGTCCCTGGGTGGGATTGAACCACTAACCTTTTGGTTAATAGCCGTACACACTAACTGATTGCGCCACAGAGACACTTTGCAAAAGTACATACTGACAAATGCTAATAAGCATTCATCTAAAACGTTTCCTAGAAAAACTTAAAAAAGTCAATAATCTGGAGAGTTTTTGTAAGATGTTTCTTCTATCAACCAACGAAGAAACACATTGGTACTTTCCCATGATGAGTGAGTGCTTCAGGATCTCTTGCACTTACATGTGCAGCAGAGTACAGCAATGGAAGCATGCTGGGCCCATAACCCAGAGGTAGGCAGATTGAAACTATCCTCTGCTATATGCATTTTTTTTTGTTAATTAAAGTAATCCAAAACTGGGATTGATATTTTGGCTCTTTTATTTTTACTTAAAGTACAATAACTCTTACCATTTTAATTTGTTTTAATAGTATATTGACAGTATTGTTTTCTTTCAAAAATCCACTTCATTTTCTTTACCCTATTATTAAAATGGTAATTGACAAAAACAAACTACATTG
Organism: Pseudophryne corroboree; assembly: GCF_028390025.1. Classification (NCBI taxonomy): domain Eukaryota; kingdom Metazoa; phylum Chordata; class Amphibia; order Anura; family Myobatrachidae; genus Pseudophryne; species Pseudophryne corroboree. The sequence goes on along the minus strand of NW_026968848.1, from coordinate 32,629 downwards.
TCACCAGAAGAGCAATACAAAATGTACAAGTGATATATTAAAATCATCTTTCCAGCTTGAATTTCAATGATGCATTGGGGCAACGATTTTGTGAGAAACATCTTCACCCTTAAATAAAGATTTTCTTAATTCCTTACCTGTGTGCTAATTAGATATCACCTTGTTTTCACATTAAACAGACTTCCACATGAGAAAGCAGCAAGGATGCAGTGGCGTGAATGTTTCCTGGTGTCAACTTGTATTATTTCAGTAGACATTGAAATGAGGATGCATCTTGCTGCCTTTCCAATGAAGCAAGTTTAATTTAGTAATAGGTGAAAAACCATCCCTACAAAGGTGTTAATCAGAGACTTTGCTTTGTGGACACTTTTCAGAGAACAAATTTGTTAGCATAAAAATAAAGCCAGAAAATGAAGAGCTGTTTAATCACTCAATTGGATTTTTCTGCCAGCATATTTCTTTTTCTCTACAACCCACTGCTAAATTGTGCTTCCTAGCTGTTTTTATAAATCACTGAATCAAATCTAACTCTGATTACATCAGAGAAGGCCAGGTACCCTACACCATAACAGGGGGTTTGAAATTTTGACTTGTCTACTTAAAGATCACCAAAATCTGATAACAAGGTCAATTACGTACCTGGGTGGGATTGAACCACCAACCTTTTGGTTAATAGCCGTACACACTAACTGATTGCGCCACAGAGACACATTGCAAAAGTATATACTGACAAGGGCTAATAAGCATTCATCTAAAACGTTTCCTAGAAAAACTTTAAAAAGTTAATAATCTGGAGAGTTTTTGTAAGATGTTTCTTCCATCAACCAACGAAGAAACACATTGGTACTTTCCCATGATGAGTGAGTGCTTCAGGATCTCTTGCACTTACATGTGCAGCAGAGTACAGCAATGGAAGCATGCTGGGCCCATAACCCAGAGGTAGGCAGATTGAAACTATCCTCTGCTATATGCTTTTTTTTTGTTAATTAAAGTAATCCAAAACTGGGATTCATATTTTGGCTCTTTTATTTTTACTTAAAGTACAATAACTTTTACCATTTTAATTTGTTTTAATAGTATATTGACAGTATTGTTTTCTTTCAAAAATCCACTTAATTTTCTTTACCCTATTATTAAAATGGTAATTGACAAAAACAAACTACATTGTCACCAGAAGAGCAATACAAAATGTACAAGTGATATATTAAAATCATCTTTCCAGCTTGAATTTCAATGATGCATTGGGGCAACGATTTTGTGAGAAACATCTTCACCCTTAAATAAAGATTTTCTTAATTCCTTACCTGTGTGATAATTAGATATCACCTTGTTTTCGCATTAAACAGACTTCCACATGAGAAAGCAGCAAGGATGCAGTGGCGTTAATGTTTCCTGGTGTCAACTTGTATTATTTCAGTAGACATTGAAATGAGGATGCATCTTGCTGCCTTTCCAATGAAGCAAGTTTAATTTAGTAATAGGTGAAAAACCATCCTTACAAAGGTGTTAATCAGAGACTTGGCTTTGTGGACACTTTTCAGAGAACAAATTTGTTAGCAAAAAATAAAGCCAGAAAATGAAGAGCTGTTTAATCACTCAATTGGATTTTTCTGCCAGCATATTTTTTTTCTCTGCAAACCACTGCTAAATTGTGCTTCCTCGCTGTTTTTATAAAATCAATGAATCAAATCTAACTCTGATTACATCAGAGAAGGCCAGGTACCCTACACCATAAGAGGGGGTTTGAAATTTTGACTTGTCTACTTAAAGATCACCAAAATCTGATAACAAGATCAATTACATCCCTGGGTGGGATTGAACCACCAACCTTTTAGTTAACAGCCGCACACACTAACTGATTGCGCCACAGAGACACTTTGCGAAAGTGCATACTGACAAAGGCTAATAAGCATTCATCTAAAACGTTTCCTAGAAAAACTTTAAAAAGTCAATAATCTGGAGAGTTTTTGTAAGATGTTTCTTCCATCAACCAACGAAGAAACACATTGGTACTTTCCCATGATGAGTGAGTGCTTCAGGATCTCTTGCACTTACATGTGCAGCAAAGTACAGCAATGGAAGCATGCTGGGCTCATAACCCAGAGGTAGGCAGATTGAAACTATCCTCTGCTGTATGCTTTTTTTTTTTTAATTAAAGTAATCCAAAACTGGGATTGATATTTTGGCTCTTTTATTTTTACTTAAAGTACAATAACTTTTACCATTTTAATTTGTTTTAATAGTATATTGACAGTATTGTTTTCTGTCAAAAATCCACTTAATTTTCTTTACCCTATTATTAAAATGGTAATTGACAAAAACAAACTACATTGTCACCAGAAGAGCAATACAAAATGTACAAGTGATATATTAAAATCATCTTTCCAGCTTGAATTTCAATGATGCATTGGGGCAACGATTTTGTGAGAAACATCTTCACCCTTAAATAAAGATTTTCTTAATTCCTTACCTGTGTGCTAATTAGATATCACCTTGTTTTCACATTAAACAGACTTCCACATGAGAAAGCAGCAAGGATGCAGTGGCGTTAATGTTTCCTGGTGTCAACCTGTATTATTTCAGTAGACATTGAAATGAGGATGCATCTTGCTGCCTTTCCAATGAAGCAAGTTTAATTTAGTAATAGGTGAAAAACCATCCTTACAAAGGTGTTAATCAGAGACTTGGCTTTGTGGACACTTTTCAGAGAACAGATTTGTTAGCATAAAAATAAAGCCAGAAAATAAAGAGCTGTTTAATCACTCAATTGGATTTTTCTGCCAGCATATTTTTTTTCTCTGCAACCCACTGCTAAATTGTGCTTCCTCGCTGTTTTTATAAAATCAATGAATCAAATCTAACTCTGATTACATCAGAGAAGGCCAGGTACCCTACACCATAAGAGGGGGTTTGAAATTTTGACTTGTCTACTTAAAGATCACCAAAATCTGATAACAAGATCAATTACATCCCTGGGTGGGATTGAACCACCAACCTTTTAGTTAACAGCCGTACACACTAACTGATTGCGCCACAGAGACACTTTGCGAAAGTGCATACTGACAAAGGCTAATAAGCATTCATCTAAAACATTTCCTAGAAAAACTTTAAAAAGTCAATAATCTGGAGAGTTTTTGTAAGATGTTTCTTCCATCAACCAACGAAGAAACACATTGGTACTTTCCCATGATGAGTGAGTGCTTCAGGATCTCTTGCACTTACATGTGCAGCAAAGTACAGCAATGGAAGCATGCTGGGCTCATAACCCAGAGGTAGGCAGATTGAAACTATCCTCTGCTATATGCATTTTTTTTTGTTAATTAAAGTAATCCAAAACTGGGATTGATATTTTGGCTCTTTTATTTTTACTTAAAGTACAATAACTCTTACCATTTTAATTTGTTTTAATAGTATATTGACAGTATTGTTTTCTTTCAAAAATCCACTTCATTTTCTTTACCCTATTATTAAAATGGTAATTGACAAAAACAAACTACATTGTCACCAGAAGAGCAATACAAAATGTACAAGTGATATATTAAAATCATCTTTCCAGCTTGAATTTCAATGATGCATTGGGGCAACGATTTTGTGAGAAACATCTTCACCCTTAAATAAAGATTTTCTTAATTCCTTACCTGTGTGCTAATTAGATATCACCTTGTTTTCACATTAAACAGACTTCCACATGAGAAAGCAGCAAGGATGCAGTGGCGTTAATGTTTCCTGGTGTCAACCTGTATTATTTCAGTAGACATTGAAATGAGGATGCATCTTGCTGCCTTTCCAATGAAGCAAGTTTAATTTAGTAATAGGTGAAAAACCATCCCTACAAAGGTGTTAATCAGAGACTTGGCTTTGTGGACACTTTTCAGAGAACAAATTTGTTAGCATAAAAATAAAGCCAGAAAATGAAGAGCTGTTTAATCACGCAATTTGATTTTTTTTGCCAGCATATTTCTTTTTCTCTGCAACCCACTGCTAAATTGTGCTTCCTAGCTGTTTTTTATAAAATCACTGAATCAAATCTAACTCTGATAACATCAGAGAAGGCCAGGTACCCTACACAATAAGATGGGGTTTGAAACATTGACTTGTCTACTTAAATATCACCAAAATCTGATCACAAGGTCAATTACGTCCCTGGGTGGGATTGAACCACCAACCTTTTGGTTAATAGCCTTACACACTAACCTATTGCACCACAGAGACACTTTGCATAAGTCCATACTGACAAAGGCTAATAAGCATTCATCTAGAACGTTTCCTAGAAAAACTTTAAAAAGTCAATAATCTGGAGAGTTTTTGTAAGATGTTTCTTCCATCAACCAATGAAGAAACACATTGGTACTTTCCCACGATGAGTGAGTGCTTCAGGATCTCTTGCACTTACATGTGCAGCAGAGTACTGCAATGGAAGCATGCTGGGCCCATAACCCAGAGATAGGTAGATTGAAACTATCCTCTGCTATATGCATTTTTTTTTGTTAATTAAAGTAATCCAAAACTGGGATTGATATTTTGTCTCTTTTATTTTTACTTAAAGTACAATAACTTTTACCATTTTAATTTGTTTTAATAGTATATTGACAGTATTGTTTTCTTTCAAAAATCCACTTCATTTTCTTTACCCTATTATTAAAATGGTAATTGACAAAAACAAACTACATTGTCACCAGAAGAGCAATACAAAATGTACAAGTGATATATTAAAATCATCTTTCCAGCTTGAATTTCAATGATGCATTGGGGCAACGATTTTGTGAGAAACATCTTCACCCTTAAATAAAGATTTTCTTAATTCCTTACCTGTGTGCTAATTAGATATCACCTTGTTTTCACATTAAACAGACTTCCACATGAGAAAGCAGCAAGGATGCAGTGGCGTTAATGTTTCCTGGTGTCAACCTGTATTATTTCAGTAGACATTGAGATGAGGATGCATCTTGCTGCCTTTCCAATGAAGCAAGTTTAATTTAGTAATAGGTGAAAAACCATCCCTACAACGGTGTTAATCAGAGACTTGGCTTTGTGGACACTTTTCAGAGAACAAATTTGTTAGCATAAAAATAAACCAGAAAATGAAGAGCTGTTTAATCACTCAATTGGATTTTTTTGCCAGCATATTTTTTTTCTCTGCAACCCACTGCTAAATTGTGCTTCCTAGCTGTTTTTTATAAAATCACTGAATCAAATCTAACTCTGGTAACATCAGAGAAGGCCAGGTACCCTACACAATAAGAGGGGGTTTGAAATTTTGACTTGTCTACTTAAATATCACCAAAATCTGATCACAAGGTCAATTACGTCCCTGGGTGGGATTGAACCACCAACCTTTTGGTTAATAGCCTTACACACTAACCAATTGCACCACAGAGACACTTTGCAAAAGTCCATACTGACAAAGGCTAATAAGCATTCATCTAGAACGTTTCCTAGAAAAACTTTAAAAAGTCAATAATCTGGAGAGTTTTTGTAAGATGTTTCCTCCATCAACCAATGAAGAAACACATTGGTACTTTCCCATGATGAGTGAGTGCTTCAGGATCTCTTGCACTTACATGTGCAGCAGAGTACTGCAATGGAAGCATGCTGGGCCCATAACCCAGAGGTAGGCAGATTGAAACTATCCTTTGCTATATGCATTTTTTTTGTTAATTAAAGTAATCCAAAACTGGGATTGATATTTTGGCTCTTTTATTTTTACTTAAAGTACAATAACTCTTACCATTTTAATTTGTTTTAATAGTATATTGACAGTATTGTTTTCTTTCAAAAATCCACTTCATTTTCTTTACCCTATTATTAAAATGGTAATTGACAAAAACAAACTACATTGTCACCAGAAGAGCAATACAAAATGTACAAGTGATATATTAAAATCATCTTTCCAGCTTGAATTTCAATGATGCATTGGGGCAACGATTTTGTGAGAAACATCTTCACCCTTAAATAAAGATTTTCTTATTTCCTTACCTGTGTGCTAATTAGATATCACCTTGTTTTCACATTAAACAGACTTCCACATGAGAAAGCAGCAAGGATGCAGTGGCGTTAATGTTTCCTGGTGTCAACTTGTATTATTTCAGTAGACATTGAAATGAGGATGCATCTTGCTGCCTTTCCAATGAAGCAAGTTTAATTTAGTAATAGGTGAAAAACCATCCCTACAAAGGTGTTAATCAGAGACTTTGCTTTGTGGACACTTTTCAGAGAACAAATTTGTTAGCATAAAAATAAAGCCAGAAAATGAAGAGCTGTTTAATCACTCAATTGGATTTTTCTGCCAGCATATTTCTTTTTCTCTACAACCCACTGCTAAATTGTGCTTCCTAGCTGTTTTTATAAATCACTGAATCAAATCTAACTCTGATTACATCAGAGAAGGCCAGGTACCCTACACCATAACAGGGGGTTTGAAATTTTGACTTGTCTACTTAAAGATCACCAAAATCTGATAACAAGGTCAATTATGTACCTGGGTGGGATTGAACCACCAATCTTTTGGTTAATAGCCGTACACACTAACTGATTGCGCCACAGAGACACATTGCAAAAGTATATACTGACAAGGGCTAATAAGCATTCATCTAAAACGTTTCCTAGAAAAACTTTAAAAAGTTAATAATCTGGAGAGTTTTTGTAAGATGTTTCTTCCATCAACCAACGAAGAAACACATTGGTACTTTCCCATGATGAGTGAGTGCTTCAGGATCTTTTGCACTTACATGTGCAGCAGAGTACTGCAATGGAAGCATGCTGGGCCCATAACCCAGAGGTAGGCAGATTGAAACTATCCTCTGCTATATGCATTTTTTTTTTGTTAATTAAAGTAATCCAAAACTGGGATTGATATTTTGGCTCTTTTATTTTTACTTAAAGTACAATAACTTTTACCATTTTAATTTGTTTTAATAGTATATTGACAGTATTGTTTTCTTTCAAAAATCCACTTAATTTTCTTTACCCTATTATTAAAATGGTAATTGACAAAAACAAACTACATTGTCACCAGAAGAGCAATACAAAATGTACAAGTGATATATTAAAATCATCTTTCCAGCTTGAATTTCAATGATGCATTGGGGCAACGATTTTGTGAGAAACATCTTCACCCTTAAATAAAGATTTTCTTAATTCCTTACCTGTGTGATAATTAGATATCACCTTGTTTTCGCATTAAACAGACTTCCACATGAGAAAGCAGCAAGGATGCAGTGGCGTTAATGTTTCCTGGTGTCAACTTGTATTATTTCAGTAGACATTGAAATGAGGATGCATCTTGCTGCCTTTCCAATGAAGCAAGTTTAATTTAGTAATAGGTGAAAAACCATCCTTACAAAGGTGTTAATCAGAGACTTGGCTTTGTGGACACTTTTCAGAGAACAAATTTGTTAGCATAAAAATAAAGCCAGAAAATGAAGAGCTGTTTAATCACTCAATTGGATTTTTCTGCCAGCATATTTTTTTTCTCTGCAAACCACTGCTTAATTGTGCTTCCTCGCTGTTTTTATAAAATCAATGAATCAAATCTAACTCTGATTACATCAGAGAAGGCCAGGTACCCTACACCATAAGAGGGGGTTTGAAATTTTGACTTGTCTACTTAAAGATCACCAAAATCTGATAACAAGATCAATTACATCCCTGGGTGGGATTGAACCACCAACCTTTTAGTTAATAGCCATACACACTAACTGATTGCACCACAAAGACACTTTGCGAAAGTGCATACTGACAAAGGCTAATAAGCATTCATCTAAAACGTTTCCTAGAAAAACTTTAAAAAGTCAATAATCTGGAGAGTTTTTGTAAGATGTTTCTTCCATCAACCAACGAAGAAACACATTGGTACTTTCCCATGATGAGTGAGTGCTTCAGGATCTCTTGCACTTACATGTGCAGCAAAGTACAGCAATGGAAGCATGCTGGGCTCATAACCCAGAGGTAGGCAGATTGAAACTATCCTCTGCTGTATGCTTTTTTTTTTTTAATTAAAGTAATCCAAAACTGGGATTGATATTTTGGCTCTTTTATTTTTACTTAAAGTACAATAACTTTTACCATTTTAATTTGTTTTAATAGTATATTGACAGTATTGTTTTCTTTCAAAAATCCACTTAATTTTCTTTACCCTATTATTAAAATGGTAATTGACAAAAACAAACTACATTGTCACCAGAAGAGCAATACAAAATGTACAAGTGATATATTAAAATCATCTTTCCAGCTTGAATTTCAATGATGCATTGGGGCAACGATTTTGTGAGAAACATCTTCACCCTTAAATAAAGATTTTCTTAATTCCTTACCTGTGTGCTAATTAGATATCACCTTGTTTTCGCATTAAACAGACTTCCACATGAGAAAGCAGCAAGGATGCAGTGGCGTTAATGTTTCCTGGTGTCAACTTGTATTATTTCAGTAGACATTGAAATGAGGATGCATCTTGCTGCCTTTCCAATGAAGCAAGTTTAATTTAGTAATAGGTGAAAAACCATCCCTACAAAGGTGTTAATCAGAGACTTGGCTTTGTGGACACTTTTCAGAGAACAAATTTGTTAGCATAAAAATAAAGCCAGAAAATGAAGAGCTGTTTAATCACTCAATTGGATTTTTTTTGCCAGCATATTTTTTTTCTCTGCAACCCACTGCTAAATTGTGCTTCCTAGCTGTTTTTTATAAAATCACTGAATCAAATCTAACTCTGATTACATCAGAGAAGGCCAGGTACCCTACACAATAAGAGGGGGTTTGAAATTTTGACTTGTCTACTTAAATATCACCAAAATCTGACCACAAGGTCAATTACGTTCCTGGGTGGGATTGAACCACCAACCTTTTGGTTAATAGCCTTACACACTAACCAATTGCACCACAGAGACACTTTGCAAAAAGTACATACTGACAAAGGCTAATAAGCATTCATCAAGAACGTTTCCTAGAAAAACTTTAAAAAGTCAATAATCTGGAGAGTTTTTGTAAGATGTTTCTTCCATCAACCAATGAAGAAACACATTGGTACTTTCCCATGATGAGTGAGTGCTTCAGGATCTCTTGCACTTACATGTGCAGCAGAGTACTGCAATGGAAGCATGCTGGGCCCATAACCCAGAGATAGGTAGATTGAAACTATCCTCTGCTATATGCATTTTTTTTTGTTAATTAAAGTAATCCAAAACTGGGATTGATATTTTGTCTCTTTTATTTTTACTTAAAGTACAATAACTTTTACCATTTTAATTTGTTTTAATAGTATATTGACAGTATTGTTTTCTTTCAAAAATCCACTTCATTTTCTTTACCCTATTATTAAAATGGTAATTGACAAAAACAAACTACATTGTCACCAGAAGAGCAATACAAAATGTACAAGTGATATATTAAAATCATCTTTCCAGCTTGAATTTCAATGATGCATTGGGGCAACGATTTTGTGAGAAACATCTTCACCCTTAAATAAAGATTTTCTTAATTCCTTACCTGTGTGCTAATTAGATATCACCTTGTTTTCACATTAAACAGACTTCCACATGAGAAAGCAGCAAGGATGCAGTGGCGTTAATGTTTCCTGGTGTCAACCTGTATTATTTCAGTAGACATTGAAATGATGATGCATCTTGCTGCCTTTCCAATGAAGCAAGTTTAATTTAGTAATAGGTGAAAAACCATCCCTACAACGGTGTTAATCAGAGACTTGGCTTTGTGGACACTTTTCAGAGAACAAATTTGTTAGCATAAAAATAAACCAGAAAATGAAGAGCTGTTTAATCACTCAATTGGATTTTTTTGCCAGCATATTTTTTTTCTCTGCAACCCACTGCTAAATTGTGCTTCCTAGCTGTTTTTTATAAAATCACTGAATCAAATCTAACTCTGATAACATCAGAGAAGGCCAGGTACCCTACACAATAAGATGGGGTTTGAAATTTTGACTTGTCTACTTAAATATCACCAAAATCTGATCACAAGGTCAATTACGTCCCAGGGTGGGATTGAACCACCAACCTTTTGGTTAATAGCCTTACACACTAACCAATTGCACCACAGAGACACTTTGCAAACGTCCATACTGACAAAGGCTAATAAGCATTCATCTAGAACGTTTCCTAGAAAAACTTTAAAAAGTCAATAATCTGGAGAGTTTTTGTAAGATGTTTCTTCCATCAACCAATGAAGAAACACATTGGTACTTTCCCATGATGAGTGAGTGCTTCAGGATCTCTTGCACTTACATGTGCAGCAGAGTACTGCAATGGAAGCATGCTGGGCCCATAACCCAGAGGTAGGCAGATTGAAACTATCCTTTGCTATATGCATTTTTTTTGTTAATTAAAGTAATCCAAAACTGGGATTGATATTTTGGCTCTTTTATTTTTACTTAAAGTACAATAACTTTTACCATTTTAATTTGTTTTGATAGTATATTGACAGTATTGTTTTCTTTCAAAAATCCACTTAATTTTCTTTACCCTATTATTAAAATTGTAATTGACAAAAACAAACTACATTGTCACCAGAAGAGCAATACAAAATGTACAAGTGATATATTAAAATCATCTTTCCAGCTTGAATTTCAATGATGCATTGGGGCAACGATTTTGTGAGAAACATCTTCACCCTTAAATAAAGATTTTCTTAATTCCTTACCTGTGTGCTAATTAGATATCACCTTGTTTTCACATTAAACAGACTTCCACATGAGAAAGCAGCAAGGATGCAGTGGCGTTAATGTTTCCTGGTGTCAACCTGTATTATTTCAGTAGACATTGAAATGAGGATGCATCTTGCTGCCTTTCCAATGAAGCAAGTTTAATTTAGTAATAGGTGAAAAACCATCCCTACAAAGGTGTTAATCAGAGACTTGGCTTTGTGGACACTTTTCAGAGAACAAATTTGTTAGCATAAAAATAAAGCCAGAAAATGAAGAGCTGTTTAATCACTCAATTGGATTTTTCTGCCAGCATATTTTTTTTCTCTGCAACCCACTGCTAAATTGTGCTTCCTAGCAGTTTTTTATAAAATCACTGAATCAAATCTAACTCTGATTACATCAGAGAAGGCCAGGTACCCTACACAATAAGAGGGGGTTTGAAATTTTGACTTGTCTACTTAAATATCACCAAAATCTGATCACAAGGTCAATTACGTCCCTGGGTGGGATTGAACCACCAACCTTTTGGTTAATAGTCGAACACACTAACCGATTGCGCCACAGAGACACTTTGCAAAAAGTACATACTGACAAAGGCTAATAAGCATACATCTAGAACGTTTCCTAGAAAAACATTAAAAAATCAATAATCTGGAGAGTTTTTGTAAGATGTTTCTTCTATCAACCAACGAATAAACACATTGGTACTTTCCCATGATGAGTGAGTGCTTCAGGATCTCTTGCACTTACATGTGCAGCAGAGTACTGCAATGGAAGCATGCTGGACCCATAACCCAGAGGTAGGCAGATTGAAACTATCCTTTGCTATATGCATTTTTTTTTGTTAATTTAAGTAATCAAAACTGGTATTGATATTTTTGCTCTTTTATTTTTACTTAAAGTACAATAACTTTTACCATTTTAATTTGTTTTAATAGTATATTGACAGTATAGTTTTCTTTCAAAAATCCACTTAATTTTCTTTACCCTATTATTAAAATGGTAATTGACAAAAAAAACTACATTGTCACCAGAAGAGCAATACAAAATGTACAAGTGATATATTAAAATCATCTTTCCAGCTTGAATTTCAATGATGCATTGGGGCAACAATTTTGTGAGAAACATCTTCACCCTTAAATAAAGATTTTCGTAATTCCTTACCTGTGTGCTAATTAGATATCACCTTGTTTTCACATTAAACAGACTTCCACATGAGAAAGCAGCAAGGATGCAGTGGCGTTAATGTTTCCTGGTTTCAACCTGTATTATTTCAGTAGACATTGAAATGAGGATGCATCTTGCTGCCTTTCCAATGAAGCAAGTTTAATTTAGTAATAGGTGAAAAACCATCCCTACAAAGGTGTTAATCAGAGACTTGGCTTTGTGGACACTTTTCAGAGAACAAATTTGTTAGCATAAAAATAAAGCCAGAAAATGAAGAGCTGTTTAATCACGCAATTTGATTTTTTTGCCAGCATATTTCTTTTTCTCTGCAACCCACTGCTAAATTGTGCTTCCTAGATGTTTTTATAAAATCACTGAATCAAATCTAACTCTGATTACATCTGAGAAGGCCAGGTACCCTACACAATAACAGGGGGTATGAAATTTGACTTGTCTACTTAAAGATCACCAAAATCTGATAACAAGGTCAATTACGTCCCTGGGTGGGATTGAACCACCAACCTTTTGGTTAATAGCCGTACACACTAACTGATTGCGCCACAGAGACACTTTGCAAAAGTACATACTGACAAATGCTAATAAGCATTCATTTAAAACGTTTCCTAGAAAAACTTAAAAAAGTCAATAATCTGGAGAGTTTTTGTAAGATGTTTCTTCTATCAACCAACGAAGAAACACATTGGTACTTTCCCATGATGAGTGAGTGCTTCAGGATCTCTTGCACTTACATGTGCAGCAGAGTACAGCAATGGAAGCATGCTGGGCCCATAACCCAGAGGTAGGCAGATTGAAACTATCCTCTGCTATATGCATTTTTTTTTGTTAATTAAAGTAATCCAAAACTGGGATTGATATTTTGGCTCTTTTATTTTTACTTAAAGTACAATAACTTTTACCATTTTAATTTGTTTTAATAGTATATTGACAGTATTGTTTTCTTTCAATAATCCACTTCATTTTCTTTACCCTATTATTAAAATGGTAATTGACAAAAACAAACTACATTGTCACCAGAAGAGCAATACAAAATGTACAAGTGATATATTAAAATCATCTTTCCAGCTTGAATTTCAATGATGCATTGGGGCAACGATTTTGTGAGAAACATCTTCACCCTTAAATAAAGATTTTCTTAATTCCTTACCTGTGTGCTAATTAGATATCACCTTGTTTTCGTATTAAACAGACTTCCACATGAGAAAGCAGCAAGGATGCAGTGGCGTTAATGTTTCCTGGTGTCAACTTGTATTATTTCAGTAGACATTGAAATGAGGATGCATCTTGCTGCCTTTCCAATGAAGCAAGTTTAATTTAGTAATAGGTGAAAAACCATCCCTACAAAGGTGTTAATCAGAGACTTGGCTTTGTGGACACTTTTCAGAGAACAAATTTGTTAGCATAAAAATAAAGCCAGAAAATGAAGAGCTGTTTAATCACTCAATTGGATTTTTTTTGCCAGCATATTTTTTTTCTCTGCAACCCACTGCTAAATTGTGCTTCCTAGCTGTTTTTTATAAAATCACTGAATCAAATCTAACTCTGATTACATCAGAGAAGGCCAGGTACCCTACACCATAACAGGGGGTTTGAAATTTTGACTTGTCTACTTAAAGATCACCAAAATCTGATAACAAGGTCAATTACGTACCTGGGTGGGATTGAACCACCAACCTTTTGGTTAATAGCCCTACACACTAACTGATTGCGCCACAGAGACACATTGCAAAAGTATATACTGACAAGGGCTAATAAGCATTCATCTAAAACGTTTCCTAGAAAAACTTTAAAAAGTCAATAATCTGGAGAGTTTTTGTAAGATGTTTCTTCCATCAACCAACGAAGAAACACATTGGTACTTTCCCATGATGAGTGAGTGCTTCAGGATCTCTTGCACTTACATGTGCAGCTGAGTACAGCAATGGAAGCATGCTGGGCCCATAACCCAGAGGTAGGCAGATTGAAACTATCCTCTGCTATATGCTTTTTTTTTGTTAATTAAAGTAATCCAAAACTGGGATTGATATTTTGGCTTTTATTTTTACTTAAAGTACAATAACTTTTACCATTTTAATTTGTTTTAATAGTATATTGACAGTATTGTTTTCTTTCAAAAATCCACTTAATTTTCTTTACCCTATTATTAAAATGGTAATTGACAAAAACAAACTACATTGTCACCAGAAGAGCAATACAAAATGTACAAGTGATATATTAAAATCATCTTTCCAGCTTGAATTTCAATGATGCATTGGGGCAACGATTTTGTGAGAAACATCTTCACCCTTAAATAAAGATTTTCTTAATTCCGTACCTGTGTGATAATTAGATATCACCTTGTTTTCGCATTAAACAGACTTCCACATGAGAAAGCAGCAAGGATGCAGTGGCGTTAATGTTTCCTGGTGTCAACTTGTATTATTTCAGTAGACATTGAAATGAGGATGCATCTTGCTGCCTTTCCAATGAAGCAAGTTTAATTTAGTAATAGGTGAAAAACCATCCTTACAAAGGTGTTAATCAGAGACTTGGCTTTGTGGACACTTTTCAGAGAACAAATTTGTTAGCATAAAAATAAAGCCAGAAAATGAAGAGCTGTTTAATCACTCAATTGGATTTTTCTGCCAGCATATTTTTTTTCTCTGCAAACCACTGCTAAATTGTGCTTCCTAGCTGTTTTTATAAAAGCAATGAATCAAATCTAACTCTGATTACATCAGAGAAGGCCAGGTACCCTACACCATAAGAGGGGGTTTGAAATTTTGACTTGTCTACTTAAAGATCACCAAAATCTGATAAGATCAATTACATCCCTGGGTGGGATTGAACCACCAACCTTTTAGTTAATAGCCATACACACTAACTGATTGCGCCACAGAGACACTTTGCATAAGTGCATACTGACAAAGGCTAATAAACATTCATCTAAAACGTTTCCTAGAAAAACTTTAAAAAGTCAATAATCTGGAGAGTTTTTGTAAGATGTTTCTTCCATCAACCAATGAAGAAACACATTGGTACTTTCCCATGATGAGTGAGTGCTTCAGGATCTCTTGCACTTACATGTGCAGCAGAGTACAGCAATGGAAGCATGCTGGGCTCATAACCCAGAGGTAGGCAGATTGAAACTATCCTCTGCTGTATGCTTTTTTTTTTTAATTAAAGTAATCCAAAACTGGGATTGATATTTTGGCTCTTTTATTTTTACTTAAAGTACAATAACTTTTACCATTTTAATTTGTTTTAATAGTATATTGACAGTATTGTTTTCTTTCAAAAATCCACTTAATTTTCTTTACCCTATTATTAAAATGGTAATTGACAAAAACAAACTACATTGTCACCAGAAGAGCAATACAAAATGTACAAGTGATATATTAAAATCATCTTTCCAGCTTGGATTTCAATGATGCATTGGGGCAACGATTTTGTGAGAAACATCTTCTCCCTTAAATAAAGATTTTCTTAATTCCTTACCTGTGTGCTAATTAGATATCACCTTGTTTTCGCATTAAACAGACTTCCACATGAGAAAGCAGCAAGGATGCAGTGGCGTTAATGTTTCCTGGTGTCAACTTGTATTATTTCAGTAGACATTGAAATGAGGATGCATCTTGCTGCCTTTCCAATGAAGCAAGTTTAATTTAGTAATAGGTGAAAAACCATCCCTACAAAGGTGTTAATCAGAGACTTGGCTTTGTGGACACTTTTCAGAGAACAAATTTGTTAGCATAAAAATAAAGCCAGAAAATGAAGAGCTGTTTAATCACTCAATTGGATTTTTTTTGCCAGCATATTTTTTTTCTCTGCAACCCACTGCTAAATTGTGCTTCCTAGCTGTTTTTTATAAAATCACTGAATCAAATCTAACTCTGATTACATCAGAGAAGGCCAGGTACCCTACACAATAAGAGGGGGTTTGAAATTTTCACTTGTCTACTTAAATATCACCAAAATCTGATCACAAGGTCAATTACGTTCCTGGGTGGGATTGAACCACAAACCTTTTGGTTAATAGCTTTACACACTAACCAATTGCACCACAGAGACACTTTGCAAAAAGTCCATACTGACAAAGGCTAATAAGCATTCATCAAGAACGTTTCCTAGAAAAACTTTAAAAAGTCAATAATCTGGAGAGTTTTTGTAAGATGTTTCTTCCATCAACCAATGAAGAAACACATTGGTACTTTCCCATGATGAGTGAGTGCTTCAGGATCTCTTGCACTTACATGTGCAGCAGAGTACTGCAATGGAAGCATGCTGGGCCCATAACCCAGAGATAGGCAGATTGAAACTATCCTTTGCTATATGCATTTTTTTTTGTTAATTAAAGTAATCCAAAACTGGGATTGATATTTTGGCTCTTTTATTTTTACTTAAAGTACAATAACTTTTACCATTTTAATTTGTTTTAATAGTATATTGACAGTATTGTTTTCTTTCAAAAATCCACTTAATTTTCTTTACCCTATTATTAAAATGGTAATTGACAAAAACAAACTACATTGTCACCAGAAGAGCAATACAAAATGTACAAGTGATATATTAAAATCATCTTTCCAGCTTGAATTTCAATGATGCATTGGGGCAACGATTTTGTGAGAAACATCTTCACCCTTAAATAAAGATTTTCTTAATTCCTTACCTGTGTGCTAATTAGATATCACCTTGTTTTCACATTAAACAGACTTCCACATGAGAAAGCAGCAAGGATGCAGTGGCGTTAATGTTTCCTGGTGTCAACCTGTATTATTTCAGTAGACATTGAAATGAGGATGCATCTTGCTGCCTTTCCAATGAAGCAAGTTTAATTTAGTAATAGGTGAAAAACCATCCCTACAAAGGTGTTAATCAGAGACTTGGCTTTGTGGACACTTTTCAGAGAACAAATTTGTTAGCATAAAAATAAACCAGAAAATGAAGAGCTGTTTAATAACTCAATTGGATTTTTTTGCCAGCATATTTTTTTTCTCTGCAACCCACTGCTAAATTGTGCTTCCTAGCTGTTTTTTATAAAATCACTGAATCAAATCTAACTCTGATAACATCAGAGAAGGCCAGGTACCCTACACAATAAGAGGGGGTTTGAAATTTTGACTTGTCTACTTAAAGATCACCAAAATCTGATCACAAGGTCAATTACGTCCCTGGGTGGGATTGAACCACCAACCTTTTGGTTAATAGCCTTACACACTAACCAATTGCACCACAGAGACACTTTGCAAAAAGTACATACTGACAAAGGCTAATAAGCATTCATCAAGAACGTTTCCTAGAAAAACTTTAAAAAGTCAATAATCTGGAGAGTTTTTGTAAGATGTTTCTTCCATCAACCAATGAAGAAACACATTGGTACTTTCCCATGATGAGTGAGTGCTTCAGGATCTCTTGCACTTACATGTGCAGCAGAGTACTGCAATGGAAGCATGCTGGGCCCATAACCCAGAGATAGGCAGATTGAAACTATCCTTTGCTATATGCATTTTTTTTTGTTAATTAAAGTAATCCAAAACTGGGATTGATATTTTGGCTCTTTTATTTTTACTTAAAGTACAATAACTTTTACCATTTTAATTTGTTTTAATAGTATATTGACAGTATTGTTTTCTTTCAAAAATCCACTTAATTTTCTTTACCCTATTATTAAAATGGTAATTGACAAAAACAAACTACATTGTCACCAGAAGAGCAATACAAAATGTACAAGTGATATATTAAAATCATCTTTCCAGCTTGAATTTCAATGATGCATTGGGGCAACGATTTTGTGAGAAACATCTTCACCCTTAAATAAAGATTTTCTTAATTCCTTACCTGTGTGCTAATTAGATATCACCTTGTTTTCACATTAAACAGACTTCCACATGAGAAAGCAGCAAGGATGCAGTGGCGTTAATGTTTCCTGGTGTCAACCTGTATTATTTCAGTAGACATTGAAATGAGGATGCATCTTGCTGCCTTTCCAATGAAGCAAGTTTAATTTAGTAATAGGTGAAAAACCATCCCTACAAAGGTGTTAATCAGAGACTTGGCTTTGTGGACACTTTTCAGAGAACAAATTTGTTAGCATAAAAATAAACAAGAAAATGAAGAGCTGTTTAATAACTCAATTGGATTTTTTTGCCAGCATATTTTTTTTCTCTGCAACCCACTGCTAAATTGTGCTTCCTAGCTGTTTTTTATAAAATCACTGAATCAAATCTAACTCTGATAACATCAGAGAAGGCCAGGTACCCTACACAATAAGAGGGGGTTTGAAATTTTGACTTGTCTACTTAAAGATCACCAAAATCTGATCACAAGGTCAATTACGTCCCTGGGTGGGATTGAACCACCAACCTTTTGGTTAATAGCCTTACACACTAACCAATTGCGCCACAGAGACACTTTGCAAAAGTACATACTGACAAAGGCTAATAAGCATTCATCTAGAACGTTTCCTAGAAAAACTTTAAAAAGTCAATAATCTGGAGAGTTTTTGTAAGATGTTTCTTCCATCAACCAATGAAGAAACACATTGGTACTTTCCCATGATGAGTGAGTGCTTCAGGATCTTTTGCACTTACATGTGCAGCAGAGTACTGCAATGGAAGCATGCTGGGCCCATAACCCACAGGTAGGCAGATTGAAACTATCCTTTGCTATATGCATTTTTTTTTGTTAATTAAAGTAATCCAAAACTGGGATTGATATTTTGGCTCTTTTATTTTTACTTAAAGTACAATAACTTTTACCATTTTAATTTGTTTTGATAGTATATTGACAGTATTGTTTTCTTTCAAAAATCCACTTAATTTTCTTTACCCTATTATTAAAATGGTAATTGACAAAAACAAACTACATTGTCACCAGAAGAGCAATACAAAATGTACAAGTGATATATTAAAATCATCTTTCCAGCTTGAATTTCAATGATGCATTGGGGCAACGATTTTGTGAGAAACATCTTCACCCTTAAATAAAGATTTTCTTAATTCCTTACCTGTGTGATGTCAAAGTCAGAAAAATATCTCTACACACACTGCCATATTTGCACCTCATACTGGTCCGCACTGCGCATGCGTACGCTCTCCCGTACGTGCACATACTCACAGTCGCGGGCACCCGCAGGCGCACGGTATGCGTATTTACGGTAGAGTTTATGTAATCGTAGCGTGCGACTCATTCGTTACATATTTTCACTAATAATGTATTTTGTAGATCATGGTCCCTTTGATAGATTCTGAAAGTTTAGTTAACATAGCATGTTCCTGAACAGAGAGATCCCTCTTTGTATTGTACGAAGGGTCTAACAGGGGTCATACAGTAGTGTTTGGTACCCATCGGAAGAGTATTTAAATAGCAATATTCCGGTGTTGGTTTGGAGCGGATTAATCGCTCGTGCGAATAGTTATGGACATAAGAAGTTTATGTCCATTTACTATTATTTGTTCTTACTTAGTCATGCGGCGGGAAACCCAGTATCCCACCCACCTGGACAGTTGGAAACAGTCACAGCCCACCTGTATGAATCAACCTATGACCTTTTGTTATAATGCGAAGCCGAATTCCTGTGTCCAATGAACAATGAGATTGTAGGGACCATTGAATTGTATTGTGTGTGGGGCATAAATAGGCAGGCCGACCGTATCCAGTTCACTCTCTTCAACGGTTCTCATTGCTGATAATCGGGAGCTGGATATCGAGGCGCATGCGATCGTTTCCCCTTGTGCGTAAGTTCTCTCCGCAATCATATTGTCTTGATGTTATTGTAAGCCATCTCTCTCTCCCCTCTTTCTCCCTTATTTTCCCTTGATTGTATTGTATTGTATTGCATTGTATTTCCTGTGTAGTTATCTGGTTAGTTAGTCTATGTTATATTGTAGTGTATGATTTGTTCTGTGATTCTTTTGCAAGTATAATAGTCATAATACATATAATAGGTTTTGGACCCTAAGCCCAGGTATCTGTGTATTTCTTATAGTGTTAAGTATTCCCTTAGCGTCGGTGACGCTCAAGCAGCTTTGTAGTTAATCAGGTTACACCAGGTTGCACTTACACTCTGTCACCACACTAAGGTTTACTGTATATTTCGTTGTTAAAGGTATAGATATAAAGGTTTAACGTTATAAGCGTCTGCACCGCTGGTGATCTCCTCGTGGTCCCGAGCGTCCGCTACGCTATAGCGAATCATTACGTTAGTCGGCAGCCAATAGCGTGCCTGCCTGTGATCTCTGGGCCGTAAGCGAACGTGACGCTTGAGCGTCTCGACTACGGTTGAGCGATCGCTACGCAACTTGCGTACCCTTACGGTACTTCATACGTAGATAGCGTACAGTGTTCTTAGACCTCTTAAAGTGTTTTATATACGATAAATATTTAGCTTTATCAATTGGGGGCCGTCCAGTCCTTCACATATCTGCACTAGGTAATATCAGCAGACATTATCCATCAGCAAAGGGCGGGAGGTTGTATCCCTCGTAGTGCTGACGGGATAAGCGTCTGCTTCGCTTAGGTAAAGGGTGCTGAAGGAATCCGGGAACCGGAGGTAAGAGCAAAACGCTAGTGTCTTTTAAAACTGTTTATTTTTCTGTCTTGCACGCACACATATATATCTGCATTTCCTTTTTCATTTGTGTATTTTCGTATGTCACTCTCCTGTTTGCCAGTTTATAGTTGATAAAAGTGCTAAAAGAGATTTGCCGTTATTTCATAGTTTAAGAATAGAGGTAATATAGTTAAAGTATAGACAAACACACAGTTTTTGCCTGGGAGATAAGGCGAAGTCAGTGTGGTGTGTGGTAGATGATCAAGGATCATCTACATTGATAAAAGTATAAATTGTGTTACGGTGGATCTTTGCTTTGCGTACACGTGTCTCTAACAAAGACTTGCGTACGCAATCCAAAGGCCGACGCACGCAGCGTATATTACGCAACGGAGCGTCTGGGTACGCCCACGTAACTCAAACAACAGGCGATAAGTAGCGCAACGCGGTAAATAACGCAAAGCGATAAATAGCACAAATTGATTTCAGCTTTCCAAAACTTAGTTTAAATACCTTACTTTACTGTAATACCTCTGGGGAGAGCTATCAGACTACGGGAAATGATTTTTCTGATCAGAAAACTATAAGAATGATAGTGGGTTGAAAACGGTATGAGTGTATTGAATCCCGCTTTGTGGACTTTGTGGTCTATGTGATAAAACGGTATTAAATCCCGCTTTGTGGACTTTGTGATCTGTGTGATCTAATGAGCACGGCCTGAAGTGCCAATATCTCTCTTTTGCAAAGAGCTGCGCATTGGAAAATTCAGGGCTGTGTCGTGTAGACGATGGCCTAACAGGAGGCTTTAAAATGTTCTTTCTAGTGTCCTTCGTTTGGGAGAAAAATGCAATGGTACAAGACAGCTTTTCCTTGCCAATATCTCTCTTTTGCAAAGAGCTGCGCATTGGAAAATTCAGGGCTATGTCGTGCAGATGATGGCCTAACAGGAGGCTTTAAAATTTTCTTTCTAGT
This sequence comes from Pseudophryne corroboree, assembly GCF_028390025.1. NCBI lineage: Eukaryota > Metazoa > Chordata > Amphibia > Anura > Myobatrachidae > Pseudophryne > Pseudophryne corroboree. Next base: position 11,288 of record NW_026968848.1, on the reverse strand, counting down.
GTCCTTCGTTTGGGAGAAAAATGCAAAGGTACAAGACAGCTTTTCCTTGCCAATATCTCTCTTTTGCAAAGAGCTACGCATTGGAAAATTCAGGGCTATGTCGTGTAGATGATGGCCTAACAGGAGGCTTTAAAATTGTCTTTCTAGTGACCTTCGTTTGGGAGAAAAATGCAAAGGTACAAGACAGCTTTTCCTTGCCAATATCTCTCTTTTGCAAAGAGCTGCGCATTGGAAAATTCAGGGCTATGTCGTGTAGATGATGGCCTAAGAGGGGGCTTTAAAATTTTCTTTCTAGTGTCCTTCGTTTGGGAGAAAAATGCAAAGGTACAAGACAGCTTTTCCTTGCCAATATCTCTCTTTTGCAAAGAGCTACGCATTGGAAAATTCAGGGCTATGTCGTGTAGATGATGGCCTAACAGGAGGCTTTAAAATTTTCTTTCTAGTGTCCTTCGTTTGGGAGAAAAATGCAATGGTACAAGACAGCTTTTCCTTGCCAATATCTCTCTTTTGCAAAGAGCTGCGCATTGGAAAATTCAGGGCTATGTCGTGTAGATGATGGCCTAACAGGAGGCTTTAAAATTTTCTTTCTAGTGTCCTTCGTTTGGTAGAAAAATGCAAAGGTACAAGACAGCTTTTCCTTGCCAATATCTCTCTTTTGCAAAGAGCTACGCATTGGAAAATTCAGGGCTATGTCGTGTAGATGATGGCCTAACAGGAGGCTTTAAAATTTTCTTTCTAGTGACCTTCGTTTGGGAGAAAAATGCAAAGGTACAAGACAGCTTTTCCTTGCCAATATCTCTCTTTTGCAAAGAGCTGCGCATTGGAAAATTCAGGGCTATGTCGTGTAGATGATGGCCTAACAGGAGGCTTTAAAATGTTCTTTCTAGTGTCCTTCGTTTGGGAGAAAAATGCAATGGTACAAGACAGCTTTTCCTTGCCAATATCTCTCTTTTGCAAAGAGCTGCGCATTGGAAAATTCAGGGCTATGTCGTGTAGATGATGGCCTAACAGGAGGCTTTAAAATTTTCTTTCTAGTTTCCTTCGTTTGGGAGAAAAATGCAAAGGTACAAGACAGCTTTTCCTTGCCAATATCTCTCTTTTGCAAAGAGCTGCGCATTGGAAAATTCAGGGCTATGTCGTGTAGATGATGGCCTAACAGGAGGCTTTAAAATTTTCTTTCTAGTGTCCTTCGTTTGGGAGAAAAATGCAATGGTACAAGACAGCTTTTCCTTGCCAATATCTCTCTATTGCAAAGAGCTGCGCATTGGAAAATTCAGGGCTATGTCGTGTAGATGATGGCCTAACAGGAGGCTTTAAAATGTTCTTTCTAGTATCCTTCGTTTGGGAGAAAAATGCAATGGTACAAGACAGCTTTTCCTTGCCAATATATCTCTTTTGCAAAGAGCTGCGCATTGGAAAATTCAGGGCTATGTCGTGTAGATGATGGCCTAACAGGAGGCTTTAAAATGTTCTTTCTAGTGTCCTTCGTTTGGGAGAAAAATGCAATGGTACAAGACAGCTTTTCCTTGCCAATATCTCTCTTTTGCAAAGAGCTGCGCATTGGAAAATTCAGGGCTATGTCGTGTAGATGATGGCCTAACAGGAGGCTTTAAAATTTTCTTTCTAGTGACCTTCGTTTGGGAGAAAAATGCAAAGGTACAAGACAGCTTTTCCTTGCCAATATCTCTCTTTTGCAAAGAGCTGCGCATTGGAAAATTCAGGGCTATGTCGTGTAGATGATGGCCTAACAGGAGGCTTTAAAATTTTCTTTCTAGTGTCCTTCGTTTGGGAGAAAAATGCAAAGGTTCAAGACAGCTTTTCCTTGCCAATATCTCTCTTTTGCAAAGAGCTACGCATTGGAAAATTCAGGGCTATGTCGTGTAGATGATGGCCTAACAGGAGGCTTTAAAATTTTCTTTCTAGTGTCCTTCGTTTGGGAGAAAAATGCAAAGGTACAAGACAGCTTTTCCTTGCCAATATCTCTCTTTTGCAAAGAGCTACGCATTGGAAAATTCAGGGCTATGTCGTGTAGATGATGGCCTAACAGGAGGCTTTAAAATTTTCTTTCTAGTGTCCTTCGTTTGGGAGAAAAATGCAATGGTACAAGACAGCTTTTCCTTGCCAATATCTCTCTTTTGCAAAGAGCTGCGCATTGGAAAATTCAGGGCTATGTCGTGTAGATGATGGCCTAACAGGAGGCTTTAAAATTTTCTTTCTAGTGTCCTTCGTTTGGGAGAAAAATGCAAAGGTACAAGACAGCTTTTCCTTGCCAATATCTCTCTTTTGCAAAGAGCTGTGCATTGGAAAATTCAGGGCTATGTCGTGTAGATGATGGCCTAACAGGAGGCTTTAAAATTTTCTTTCTAGTGTCCTTCGTTTGGGAGAAAAATGCAATGGTACAAGACAGCTTTTCCTTGCCAATATCTCTCTTTTGCAAAGAGCTGCGCATTGGAAAATTCAGGGCTATGTCGTGTAGATGATGGCCTAACAGGAGGCTTTAAAATGTTCTTTCTAGTGTCCTTCGTTTGGGAGAAAAATGCAATGGTACGAGACAGCTTTTCCTTGCCAATATCTCTCTTTTGCAAAGAGCTGCGCATTGGAAAATTCAGGGCTATGTCGTGTAGATGATGGCCTAACAGGAGGCTTTAAAATGTTCTTTCTAGTGTCCTTCGTTTGGGAGAAAAATGCAATGGTACAAGACAGCTTTTCCTTGCCAATATCTCTCTTTTGCAAAGAGCTGCGCATTGGAAAATTCAGGGCTATGTCGTGTAGATGATGGCCTAACAGGAGGCTTTAAAATTTTCTTTCTAGTGTCCTTCGTTTGGGAGAAAAATGCAATGGTACAAGACAGCTTTTCCTTGCCAATATCTCTCTTTTGCAAAGAGCTGCGCATTGGAAAATTCAGGGCTATGTCGTGTAGATGATGGCCTAACAGGAGGCTTTCAAATTTTCTTTCTAGTTTCCTTCGTTTGGGAGAAAAATGCAAAGGTACAAGACAGCTTTTCCTTGCCAATATCTCTCTTTTGCAAAGAGCTGCGCATTGGAAAATTCAGGGCTATGTCGTGTAGATGATGGCCTAACAGGAGGCTTTAAAATTTTCTTTCTAGTGTCCTTCGTTTGGGAGAAAAATGCAATGGTACAAGACAGCTTTTCCTTGCCAATATCTCTCTATTGCAAAGAGCTGCGCATTGGAAAATTCAGGGCTATGTCGTGTAGATGATGGCCTAACAGGAGGCTTTAAAATGTTCTTTCTAGTGTCCTTCGTTTGGGAGAAAAATGCAATGGTACAAGACAGCTTTTCCTTGCCAATATATCTCTTTTGCAAAGAGCTGCGCATTGGAAAATTCAGGGCTATGTCGTGTAGATGATGGCCTAACAGGAGGCTTTAAAATGTTCTTTCTAGTGTCCTTCGTTTGGGAGAAAAATGCAATGGTACAAGACAGCTTTTCCTTGCCAATATCTCTCTTTTGCAAAGAGCTGCGCATTGGAAAATTCAGGGCTATGTCGTGTAGATGATGGCCTAACAGGAGGCTTTAAAATTTTCTTTCTAGTGTCCTTCGTTTGGGAGAAAAATGCAATGGTACAAGACAGCTTTTCCTTGCCAATATCTCTCTTTTGCAAAGAGCTGCGCATTGGAAAATTCAGGGCTATGTCGTGTAGATGATGGCCTAACAGGAGGCTTTAAAATTTTCTTTCTAGTGACCTTCGTTTGGGAGAAAAATGCAAAGGTACAAGACAGCTTTTCCTTGCCAATATCTCTCTTTTGCAAAGAGCTGCGCATTGGAAAATTCAGGGCTGTGTCGTGTAGACGATGGCCTAACAGGAGGCTTTAAAATGTTCTTTCTAGTGTCCTTCGTTTGGGAGAAAAATGCAATGGTACAAGACAGCTTTTCCTTGCCAATATCTCTCTTTTGCAAAGAGCTGCGCATTGGAAAATTCAGGGCTATGTCGTGCAGATGATGGCCTAACAGGAGGCTTTAAAATTTTCTTTCTAGTGTCCTTCGTTTGGGAGAAAAATGCAAAGGTACAAGACAGCTTTTCCTTGCCAATATCTCTCTTTTGCAAAGAGCTACGCATTGGAAAATTCAGGGCTATGTCGTGTAGATGATGGCCTAACAGGAGGCTTTAAAATTGTCTTTCTAGTGACCTTCGTTTGGGAGAAAAATGCAAAGGTACAAGACAGCTTTTCCTTGCCAATATCTCTCTTTTGCAAAGAGCTGCGCATTGGAAAATTCAGGGCTATGTCGTGTAGATGATGGCCTAAGAGGGGGCTTTACAATTTTCTTTCTAGTGTCCTTCGTTTGGGAGAAAAATGCAAAGGTACAAGACAGCTTTTCCTTGCCAATATCTCTCTTTTGCAAAGAGCTACGCATTGGAAAATTCAGGGCTATGTCGTGTAGATGATGGCCTAACAGGAGGCTTTAAAATTTTCTTTCTAGTGTCCTTCGTTTGGGAGAAAAATGCAATGGTACAAGACAGCTTTTCCTTGCCAATATCTCTCTTTTGCAAAGAGCTGCGCATTGGAAAATTCAGGGCTATGTCGTGTAGATGATGGCCTAACAGGAGGCTTTAAAATTTTCTTTCTAGTGTCCTTCGTTTGGTAGAAAAATGCAAAGGTACAAGACAGCTTTTCCTTGCCAATATCTCTCTTTTGCAAAGAGCTACGCATTGGAAAATTCAGGGCTATGTCGTGTAGATGATGGCCTAACAGGAGGCTTTAAAATTTTCTTTCTAGTGACCTTCGTTTGGGAGAAAAATGCAAAGGTACAAGACAGCTTTTCCTTGCCAATATCTCTCTTTTGCAAAGAGCTGCGCATTGGAAAATTCAGGGCTATGTCGTGTAGATGATGGCCTAACAGGAGGCTTTAAAATTTTCTTTCTAGTGTCCTTCGTTTGGGAGAAAAATGCAAAGGTACAAGACAGCTTTTCCTTGCCAATATCTCTCTTTTGCAAAGAGCTACGCATTGGAAAATTCAGGGCTATGTCGTGTAGATGATGGCCTAACAGGAGGCTTTAAAATTTTCTTTCTAGTGTCCTTCGTTTGGGAGAAAAATGCAATGGTACAAGACAGCTTTTCCTTGCCAATATCTCTCTTTTGCAAAGAGCTGCGCATTGGAAAATTCAGGGCTATGTCGTGTAGATGATGGCCTAACAGGAGGCTTTAAAATGTTCTTTCTAGTGTCCTTCGTTTGGGAGAAAAATGCAAAGGTACAAGACAGCTTTTCCTTGCCAATATCTCTCTTTTGCAAAGAGCTGCGCATTGGAAAATTCAGGGCTATGTCGTGTAGATGATGGCCTAACAGGAGGCTTTAAAATTTTCTTTCTAGTGTCCTTCGTTTGGGAGAAAAATGCAATGGTACAAGACAGCTTTTCCTTGCCAATATCTCTCTTTTGCAAAGAGCTGCGCATTGGAAAATTCAGGGCTATGTCGTGTAGATGATGGCCTAACAGGAGGCTTTAAAATGTTCTTTCTAGTGTCCTTCGTTTGGGAGAAAAATGCAATGGTACAAGACAGCTTTTCCTTGCCAATATCTCTCTTTTGCAAAGAGCTGCGCATTGGAAAATTCAGGGCTATGTCGTGTAGATGATGGCCTAACAGGAGGCTTTAAAATGTTCTTTCTAGTGTCCTTCGTTTGGGAGAAAAATGCAATGGTACAAGACAGCTTTTCCTTGCCAATATCTCTCTTTTGCAAAGAGCTGCGCATTGGAAAATTCAGGGCTATGTCGTGTAGATGATGGCCTAACAGGAGGCTTTAAAATGTTCTTTCTAGTGTCCTTCGTTTGGGAGAAAAATGCAATGGTACAAGACAGCTTTTCCTTGCCAATATCTCTCTTTTGCAAAGAGCTGCGCATTGGAAAATTCAGGGCTATGTCGTGTAGATGATGGCCTAACAGGAGGCTTTAAAATTTTCTTTCTAGTGACCTTCGTTTGGGAGAAAAATGCAAAGGTACAAGACAGCTTTTCCTTGCCAATATCTCTCTTTTGCAAAGAGCTGCGCATTGGAAAATTCAGGGCTATGTCGTGTAGATGATGGCCTAACAGGAGGCTTTAAAATGTTCTTTCTAGTGTCCTTCGTTTGGGAGAAAAATGCAATGGTACAAGACAGCTTTTCCTTGCCAATATCTCTCTTTTGCAAAGAGCTGCGCATTGGAAAATTCAGGGCTATGTCGTGTAGATGATGGCCTAACAGGAGGCTTTAAAATGTTCTTTCTAGTGTCCTTCGTTTGGGAGAAAAATGCAATGGTACAAGACAGCTTTTCCTTGCCAATATCTCTCTTTTGCAAAGAGCTGCGCATTGGAAAATTCAGGGCTATGTCGTGTAGATGATGGCCTAACAGGAGGCTTTAAAATGTTCTTTCTAGTGTCCTTCGTTTGGGAGAAAAATGCAATGGTACAAGACAGCTTTTCCTTGCCAATATCTCTCTTTTGCAAAGAGCTGCGCATTGGAAAATTCAGGGCTATGTCGTGTAGATGATGGCCTAACAGGAGGCTTTAAAATTTTCTTTCTAGTGACCTTCGTTTGGGAGAAAAATGCAAAGGTACAAGACAGCTTTTCCTTGCCAATATCTCTCTTTTGCAAAGAGCTGCGCATTGGAAAATTCAGGGCTATGTCGTGTAGATGATGGCCTAACAGGAGGCTTTAAAATGTTCTTTCTAGTGTCCTTCGTTTGGGAGAAAAATGCAATGGTACAAGACAGCTTTTCCTTGCCAATATCTCTCTTTTGCAAAGAGCTGCGCATTGGAAAATTCAGGGCTATGTCGTGTAGATGATGGCCTAACAGGAGGCTTTAAAATGTTCTTTCTAGTGTCCTTCGTTTGGGAGAAAAATGCAATGGTACAAGACAGATTTTCCTTGCCAATATCTCTCTTTTGCAAAGAGCTGCGCATTGGAAAATTCAGGGCTATGTCGTGTAGATGATGGCCTAACAGGAGGCTTTAAAATGTTCTTTCTAGTGTCCTTCGTTTGGGAGAAAAATGCAATGGTACAAGACAGCTTTTCCTTGCCAATATCTCTCTTTTGCAAAGAGCTGCGCATTGGAAAATTCAGGGCTATGTCGTGTAGATGATGGCCTAACAGGAGGCTTTAAAATTTTCTTTCTAGTGACCTTCGTTTGGGAGAAAAATGCAAAGGTACAAGACAGCTTTTCCTTGCCAATATCTCTCTTTTGCAAAGAGCTGCGCATTGGAAAATTCAGGGCTATGTCGTGTAGATGATGGCCTAACAGGAGGCTTTAAAATGTTCTTTCTAGTGTCCTTCGTTTGGGAGAAAAATGCAATGGTACAAGACAGCTTTTCCTTGCCAATATCTCTCTTTTGCAAAGAGCTGCGCATTGGAAAATTCAGGGCTATGTCGTGTAGATGATGGCCTAACAGGAGGCTTCAACATTTTCTTTCTAGTGTCCTTCGTTTGGGAGAAAAATGCAAAGGTACAAGACAGCTTTTCCTTGCCAATATCTCTCTTTTGCAAAGAGCTGCGCATTGGAAAATTCAGGGCTATGTCGTGTAGATGATGGCCTAACAGGAGGCTTTAAAATTTTCTTTCTAGTGTCCTTCGTTTGGGAGAAAAATGCAAAGGTACAAGACAGATTTTCCTTGCCAATATCTCTCTTTTGCAAAGAGCTACGCATTGGAAAATTCAGGGCTATGTCGTGTAGATGATGGCCTAACAGGAGGCTTTAAAATTTTCTTTCTAGTGTCCTTCGTTTGGGAGAAAAATGCAAAGGTACAAGACAGCTTTTCCTTGCCAATATCTCTCTTTTGCAAAGAGCTACGCATTGGAAAATTCAGGGCTATGTCGTGTAGATGATGGCCTAACAGGAGGCTTTAAAATTTTCTTTCTAGTGACCTTCGTTTGGGAGAAAAATGCAAAGGTACAAGACAGCTATTCCTTGCCAATATCTCTCTTTTGCAAAGAGCTGCGCATTGGAAAATTCAGGGCTATGTCGTGTAGATGATGGCCTAACAGGAGGCTTTAAAATTTTCTTTCTAGTGTCCTTCGTTTGGGAGAAAAATGCAATGGTACAAGACAGCTTTTCCTTGCCAATATCTCTCTTTTGCAAAGAGCTGCGCATTGGAAAATTCAGGGCTATGTCGTGTAGATGATGGCCTAACAGGAGGCTTTAAAATGTTCTTTCTAGTGTCCTTCGTTTGGGAGAAAAATGCAATGGTACAAGACAGCTTTTCCTTGCCAATATCTCTCTTTTGCAAAGAGCTGCGCATTGGAAAATTCAGGGCTATGTCGTGTAGATGATGGCCTAACAGGAGGCTTTAAAATGTTCTTTCTAGTGTCCTTCGTTTGGGAGAAAAATGCAATGGTACAAGACAGCTTTTCCTTGCCAATATCTCTCTTTTGCAAAGAGCTGCGCATTGGAAAATTCAGGGCTATGTCGTGTAGATGATGGCCTAACAGGAGGCTTTAAAATGTTCTTTCTAGTGTCCTTCGTTTGGGAGAAAAATGCAATGGTACAAGACAGCTTTTCCTTGCCAATATCTCTCTTTTGCAAAGAGCTGCGCATTGGAAAATTCAGGGCTATGTCGTGTAGATGATGGCCTAACAGGAGGCTTTAAAATGTTCTTTCTAGTGTCCTTCGTTTGGGAGAAAAATGCAATGGTACAAGACAGCTTTTCCTTGCCAATATCTCTCTTTTGCAAAGAGCTGCGCATTGGAAAATTCAGGGCTATGTCGTGTAGATGATGGCCTAACAGGAGGCTTTAAAATTTTCTTTCTAGTGACCTTCGTTTGGGAGAAAAATGCAAAGGTACAAGACAGCTTTTCCTTGCCAATATCTCTCTTTTGCAAAGAGCTGCGCATTGGAAAATTCAGGGCTATGTCGTGTAGATGATGGCCTAACAGGAGGCTTTAAAATGTTCTTTCTAGTGTCCTTCGTTTGGGAGAAAAATGCAATGGTACAAGACAGCTTTTCCTTGCCAATATCTCTCTTTTGCAAAGAGCTGCGCATTGGAAAATTCAGGGCTATGTCGTGTAGATGATGGCCTAACAGGAGGCTTTAAAATGTTCTTTCTAGTGTCCTTCGTTTGGGAGAAAAATGCAATGGTACAAGACAGCTTTTCCTTGCCAATATCTCTCTTTTGCAAAGAGCTGCGCATTGGAAAATTCAGGGCTATGTCGTGTAGATGATGGCCTAACAGGAGGCTTTAAAATTTTCTTTCTAGTTTCCTTCGTTTGGGAGAAAAATGCAAAGGTACAAGACAGCTTTTCCTTGCCAATATCTCTCTTTTGCAAAGAGCTGCGCATTGGAAAATTCAGGGCTATGTCGTGTAGATGATGGCCTAACAGGAGGCTTTAAAATTTTCTTTCTAGTGTCCTTCGTTTGGGAGAAAAATGCAATGGTACAAGACAGCTTTTCCTTGCCAATATCTCTCTATTGCAAAGAGCTGCGCATTGGAAAATTCAGGGCTATGTCGTGTAGATGATGGCCTAACAGGAGGCTTTAAAATGTTCTTTCTAGTATCCTTCGTTTGGGAGAAAAATGCAATGGTACAAGACAGCTTTTCCTTGCCAATATATCTCTTTTGCAAAGAGCTGCGCATTGGAAAATTCAGGGCTATGTCGTGTAGATGATGGCCTAACAGGAGGCTTTAAAATGTTCTTTCTAGTGTCCTTCGTTTGGGAGAAAAATGCAATGGTACAAGACAGCTTTTCCTTGCCAATATCTCTCTTTTGCAAAGAGCTGCGCATTGGAAAATTCAGGGCTATGTCGTGTAGATGATGGCCTAACAGGAGGCTTTAAAATTTTCTTTCTAGTGACCTTCGTTTGGGAGAAAAATGCAAAGGTACAAGACAGCTTTTCCTTGCCAATATCTCTCTTTTGCAAAGAGCTGCGCATTGGAAAATTCAGGGCTATGTCGTGTAGATGATGGCCTAACAGGAGGCTTTAAAATTTTCTTTCTAGTGTCCTTCGTTTGGGAGAAAAATGCAAAGGTTCAAGACAGCTTTTCCTTGCCAATATCTCTCTTTTGCAAAGAGCTACGCATTGGAAAATTCAGGGCTATGTCGTGTAGATGATGGCCTAACAGGAGGCTTTAAAATTTTCTTTCTAGTGTCCTTCGTTTGGGAGAAAAATGCAAAGGTACAAGACAGCTTTTCCTTGCCAATATCTCTCTTTTGCAAAGAGCTACGCATTGGAAAATTCAGGGCTATGTCGTGTAGATGATGGCCTAACAGGAGGCTTTAAAATTTTCTTTCTAGTGTCCTTCGTTTGGGAGAAAAATGCAATGGTACAAGACAGCTTTTCCTTGCCAATATCTCTCTTTTGCAAAGAGCTGCGCATTGGAAAATTCAGGGCTATGTCGTGTAGATGATGGCCTAACAGGAGGCTTTAAAATTTTCTTTCTAGTGTCCTTCGTTTGGGAGAAAAATGCAAAGGTACAAGACAGCTTTTCCTTGCCAATATCTCTCTTTTGCAAAGAGCTGTGCATTGGAAAATTCAGGGCTATGTCGTGTAGATGATGGCCTAACAGGAGGCTTTAAAATTTTCTTTCTAGTGTCCTTCGTTTGGGAGAAAAATGCAATGGTACAAGACAGCTTTTCCTTGCCAATATCTCTCTTTTGCAAAGAGCTGCGCATTGGAAAATTCAGGGCTATGTCGTGTAGATGATGGCCTAACAGGAGGCTTTAAAATGTTCTTTCTAGTGTCCTTCGTTTGGGAGAAAAATGCAATGGTACGAGACAGCTTTTCCTTGCCAATATCTCTCTTTTGCAAAGAGCTGCGCATTGGAAAATTCAGGGCTATGTCGTGTAGATGATGGCCTAACAGGAGGCTTTAAAATGTTCTTTCTAGTGTCCTTCGTTTGGGAGAAAAATGCAATGGTACAAGACAGCTTTTCCTTGCCAATATCTCTCTTTTGCAAAGAGCTGCGCATTGGAAATTCAGGGCTATGTCGTGTAGATGATGGCCTAACAGGAGGCTTTAAAATTTTCTTTCTAGTGTCCTTCGTTTGGGAGAAAAATGCAATGGTACAAGACAGCTTTTCCTTGCCAATATCTCTCTTTTGCAAAGAGCTGCGCATTGGAAAATTCAGGGCTATGTCGTGTAGATGATGGCCTAACAGGAGGCTTTCAAATTTTCTTTCTAGTTTCCTTCGTTTGGGAGAAAAATGCAAAGGTACAAGACAGCTTTTCCTTGCCAATATCTCTCTTTTGCAAAGAGCTGCGCATTGGAAAATTCAGGGCTATGTCGTGTAGATGATGGCCTAACAGGAGGCTTTAAAATTTTCTTTCTAGTGTCCTTCGTTTGGGAGAAAAATGCAATGGTACAAGACAGCT